>NC_069505.1:278654655-278784655 GCF_027579735.1 Bombina bombina
TTCTCTTACATGGTGTATCCAGTCCACGGATTCATCCTTACTTGTGTGATACCAATACCAATGCTTTAGGACACGGATGAAGGGAGGGAACAAGTCAGGTAACCTAAACGGAAGGCACCAATGCTTGCAAAACCTTTCTCCCAAAAATAGCCTCCGAAGAAGCAAAAGTATCGAATTTGTAAAATTTGGCAAAAGTATGCAGTGAAGACCAAGTCGCTGCCTTACAAATCTGTTCAACAGAAGCCTCATTCTTGAAAGCCCATGTGGAAGCCACAGCTCTGGTGGGATGAGCGGTAATTTGTTCAGGAGGCTGCTGTCCAGCAGTCTCATATGCCAATCGGATGATGCTTTTCAGCCAGAAGGAAAGAGAGGTAGCAGTAACTTTTTGACCTCTCCTCTTACCAGAATAGACAACAAACAAGGATGATGTTTGTCTGAAATCCTCAGTTGCTTTTAAATAGAATTTTAAAGCACGAACCACATCAAGATTGTGTAATAGCCGTTCCTTCTTAGAAACTGGATTAGGACACAGAGAAGGAACAATGATTTCCTGGTTAATATTCTTATTAGAAACCACTTTTGGAAGGAAACCAGGTTTGGCACGCAAAACTACCTTATCTGCATGGAACACCAGATAGGGTGAATTACACTGCAAAGCAGACAATTCTGAAACTCTTCCAGCAGAAGAAATAGCTACCAAAAACAAAACTTTCCAAGATAATAACTTAATATCTATGGAATGTAAAGGTTCAAACGGAACCCCTTGAAGAACTGAAAGAACTAAATTTAGACTCCATGGAGGAGCCACAGGTTTATAGACAAGCTTGATTCTAACTAGAGCCTGTGCAAACGCCTGAACGTCTGGTACTGCTGCCAGACGCTTGTGTAACAGGATAGACAGAGCAGATATCTGTCCCTTTAAGGAACTAGCTGACAATCCCTTCTCCAATCCTTCTTGGAGAAAAGACAATATCCTTGGAATCCTAATCTTACTCCACGAGTAACCCTTGGATTCACACCAACAAAGATATTTCCGCCATATCTTATGGTAAATTTTCCTGGTGACAGGCTTTCTGGCCTGGATCAGAGTATCTATAACTGATTCAGAGAACCCACGCTTAGCTAGAATTAAGCGTTCAATCTCCAAGCAGTCAGTTGCAGAGAAACTAGATTTGGATGCTTGAATGGACCCTGTATTAGAAGATCCTGCCTTGATGGCAGCTTCCATGGTGGAACAGATGACATGTCCACTAGGTCTGCATACCAAGTCCTGCGTGGCCACGCAGGCGCTATCAGAATTACCGAAGCCTTCTCCTGTTTGATTCTGGCTACTAGCCGAGGGAGAAGAGGAAACGGTGGAAAGACATAAGCTAGACTGAAGGATCAAGGCGCTACTAGAGCATCTATCAATGCCGCCTTGGGGTCCCTGGACCTGGATTCGTAAAGGGGAAGTTTGGTGTTCTGACGGGACACCATCAGATCCAATTCTGGAATGCCCCATAGCTGGGTCAGCTGAGCAAAAACCTCCAGGTGGAGTTCCCACTCCCCCGGGTGAAAAGTCTGACGACTCAGAAAATCCGCCTCCCAGTGATCCTCCGCCCATTTGATGATCTTGGTTACTTCCTTCATCGCTAGGGAACTCTTTGTTCCTCCCTGATGATTGATGTACGCTACAGTCGTGATGTTGTCCGACTGAAATCTGATGAATTTGGCCTCCGCTAGCTGAGGCCATGCCTGGAGCGTGTTGAATATCGCTCTCAGTTCCAAAATGTTTATCGGGAGAAGAGATTCCTCCCGAGACCATAGGCCCTGAGCTTTCAGGGAGTCCCAGACCGCACCCCAGCCTAACAGACTGGCATCGGTCGTGACAATGATCCACTCCGGTCTGCGGAAGCACATTCCCTGAGACAGGTGATCCTGAGACAACCACCAGAGAAGAGAATCTCTGGTTTTCTGGTCCATTTGTATTTGAGGAGACAAATCTGCATAATCCCCATGCCACTGTTTGAGCATGCACAGTTGCAGTGGTCTGAGATGAATTCGGGAAAAAGGGACAACGTCCATTGCCGCAACCATTAATCCGATTACCTCCATGCACTGAGCTACAGAATGGAATGAAGAACTCGGCAAGTAGTTAAAAGCTTTGACTTCCTGACCTCTGTCAGAAATATTTTCATTTCTACCAAGTCTATTAGTGTTCCCAGGAAGGGAACCCTTGTGAGTGGGGACAGAGAACTTTTTTCTACGTTCACCTTCCACCCGTGAGACCTTAGAAAGGCCAGAACAATGTCCGTATGAGCCTTGGCTCTGTGAAAAGACGACGCCTGTATTAAGATGTCATCTAGGTAAGGTGCTACTGCAATACCCAGCGGTCTTAGTACCGCTAGAAGGGACCCTAGCACCTTTGTGAAAATTCTGGGAGCGGTGGCCAACCCGAAAGGAAGGGCCACGAACTGGTAATGCGTGTCCAGAAAGGCGAACCTTAGGAACTGATGATGATCTTTGTGGATAGGAATATGTAGGTACGCAATCCTTTAGATCCACGGTAGTCATATATTGACCTTCCTGGATCATCGGTAAGATTGTCCGAATGGTTTCCATTTTGAATGATGGAACTCTGAGGAATTTGTTTAGAATTTTTAGATCCAGGATTGGCCTGAAAGTTCCTTCCTTTTTGGGAACTACAAACAGGTTTGAGTAAAAGCCCAGTCCTTGTTCTGCAATTGGAACTGGGTGTATCACTCCCATCTTTAGAAGATCTTCTACACAGCGTAAGAACGCCTGTTTCTTTGTCTGGTCTGAAGACAAACGAGAAATGTGGAACCTTCCCCTTGAAGGAGAGTCCTTGAATTCTAGAAGATACCCCTGAGCAACAATTTCTAATGCCCAGGGATCTGGAACATCTCTTGCCCAAGCCTAAGCAAAGAGAGAAAGTCTGCCCCCTACTAGATCCGGTCCCGGATCGGGGGCTACCCCTTCATGCTGACTTGGTAGCAGCCGCAGGCTTCTTGGCCTGTTTACCCTTGTTCCAGCCCTGCAAAGGCTTCCAGGTTGCTTTGGGCTGTGAAGCATTACCCTCTTGCTTTGCGGTTGCAGAGGTTGAAGCAGGTCCGCCCTGAAGTTGCGAAAGGAGCGAAAATTAGCCATGTTTTTGGCCTTAAACGGTCTATCTTGCGGAAGGGCATGGCCCTTTCCCCCAGTGATATCCGAAATAATTTCTTTCAACTCGGGGCCGAATAGGGTCTTTCCCTTGAAAGGAATATTTAGTAATTTTGTTTTGGACGACACATCAGCCGACCACGATTTAAGCCAAAGCGCTCTTCGCGCCATAATGGCAAAACCAGAATTTTTCGCCGCTAACTTAGCTAATTGTAAAGCGGCATCTGTGATAAAAGAATTCGCCAGCTTTAGAGCATGAATTCTATCCATGACTTCGTCATATGAAGTCTCCCTCTGGAGCGATTCCTCCAGCGCCTCAAACCAAAAAGCCGCTGCAGTAGTTACAGGAATAATGCAGGCAATCGGTTGAAGAAGGAAACCCTGTTGAACAAATATTTTCTTTAGTAAACCTTCTAATTTTTTATCCATAGGATCTTTGAAAGCACAACTGTCTTCTATTGGTATGGTTGTGCACTTGGCTAGTGTTGAAACTGCTCCCTCTACCTTAGGGACCGTCTGCCACGCGTCCCGCCTGGGGTCAGTAATGGGGAACATTTTCTTAAAGATAGGGTGGGGGGACAAAAGGTACACCTGGTCTCTCCCACTCCCTAGTCACAATATCCGCCACCCTCTTCGGGATCGGAAAAGCATCAGTGTATATAGGGACTTCTAGAAACTTGTCCATTTTACACAATTTTTCTGGGACCACCATGGGGTCGCAATCATCCAGCGTAGCTAAAACCTCCTTAAGCAGTACGCAGAGGTGTTCCAGCTTAAATTTAAATGCTAAGGAATCTGATTCTGCCCGCTGAGAAACCTTTCCTGTGTCAGAAATTTCTCCCTCGGACAGGACATCCCTCACTGCCACTTCAGAGTGTTGTGAGGGTACAACAGATAAATCATCCAAAACTTCTGATTGCTCATCCTCTGTTCTTAAAACTGAGCTATCACGCTTTTTAGGAAAAACAGGCAGTTTGGATAGAAATGCCGCAAGGGAATTATCCATAACTGCTGCTAATTGTTGTAATGTAATAGGGGCCAATGCGCTAGAGGTACTAGGCATCGCTTGCGCGGGCGTAACTGGTGTCGACACATGGGGAGAGGAAGGAGGACTATCCTCGTTACCTTCCGTTAAAGAATCATCTTGGGCTACATTTTTAAGTGTCACTGCATGGTCTTTAAAATGTTTAGATACCTTAGCACACTTTAAACACAAATGTAAAGGGGGTACCACCATGGCTATTAAACACATAGAACAAGGTCTATCTGTAGGCTCAGACATGTTAAACAGACTTAGACAGCACTCAAATACGGTACTGTGCCTTTAAATAATAAAAAGCGCACACTTTTTTACTAAATCTCCAAAAATCATCCAATCTTTATGAAAATTTCACCATATGATCCCAATGCTTTGAAATGATTGCACAGTAAATTTCAAGTCAATTAACCCCTTACTGCCCAAACCGGAGCAAATTAAAGCTGGCAACCGGTTAGCAAACTACAGCACCATGCCACAGCCTTCTGCTGTGGCCCTACCTTCCTTGGGGATTAGTTTTGATAGAAAATAAGCCTTTCTGAAGTCCTCAAGTAATCTTTGGACTCTTCACATGGAGCTGCATGAAGCTGTCTGCAATATCAAATGCGCAACTGAGGCGTGAATTTCAGGCCCCCTCCCTCTTCACTCTGGAGTTGTGGGGCCTTCCCAAGCCAAAATAGGTGTCTAAATATATGCCATGCGGAATAAACCCCAAAAAAGCGTTTCAAATGTAATATAAACTTGCATAAATATCAGATTTTTGTAAAAAAAAAATAATCGATTGCCCCTTAACAGTGTCCACCAGTGTTTTGAGCCCTTTCAAATAAGCCTTCCTTCTATACTAAGTCTCAGAATATGGCTTACCTTTCCCACATGGGGATTCTTGTCAGTCTTCTAGCATTACAAAGTCTTGACTAGAAAAAAATGACTGAAACATACCTTAAAGCAGTTCCCCCCAACTGAAGTTTTCTGGTACTCAACAGTCCTGTGTGAGAACAGCAATGGATTTTAGTTACAACATGCTAAAATCGTTTTCCTCTCAGCAGAAATCTTCATCACTTTCTGCCACAGAGTAAATAGTACAAACCGGCACTATTTTAAAATAACAAACTTTTGATTGAAGAAATAAAAACTACAAATCTAACACCACATTCACTTTAGCCTCCCGTGGAGATGCTACTTGTTAGAGCAGCAAAGAGAATGACTGGGGGGGGCGGAGCCTGAGGGGGAGCTATATGGACAGCTCTGCTGTGTGCTCTCTTTGCCACTTCCTGTAGGGAATGAGAATATCCCACAAGTAAGGATGAATCCGTGGACTGGATACACCATGTAAGAGAAATATTTATGTTCTTATGTATGTTCAGCTTCTGAGAAGCAGAGTATTGACACTCACTGACTTTAATTAAGGGGTCACTTTCAATCTTTTGTTTTTCCCGTATGTTGATAAAATGGTAACTGACTCTTTTTGCTATAGCAATTCATGTCAGCTCGACCTCGCTAAATACCGATAGCATACGCTGTCCGCATTTGACATTGCACAAGCATTTCTGGTCTAAAGACCGCTGCTCCATAACTTGTCCGCCTGCTCTGAGGCCGCGGACAGAAATCAATCCGATTGGCTGCGAATCTGCAGGGGGGGGGGGGCATTGCACCAGCAGTTCACAAGAACTGCTGGTGCAATGATAAATGCCAACAGTGTATGCATCGTATCATGTCCGCTCGCACTATGATAAATATACCCCTTAGTTTGAACTTTAATGAGTAGATTTGTTTTCTGACAAATTTCAAAGTTATGTCTATTTCCACTCCCACTGCATCATGTGATAGCCATCAGCCAATCACAAATGCATATAAGTATATTCTGTCAATTCTTGCACATGCTCAGTAGGAGCTGGGTACTTAAAAAGTATAAATATAAAAAGACTGAGCACATTTTGTTAATGGAAGTAAATTGGAAAGTTGTTTAAAATTGCTTGCTCTATCTGAATCATGAAAGTTCAATTTTTACTTGAGTATCCCATTAAGTTTGGTTTTATTCCCATGTACGAAAGACCCTGTGTACACATCTAAGTAATATATTTGTGCTTTACAAATGATAGATAATAATATTATCATTTCATGGAGCTGACGTATAAAGTAATAAAATGTTCTCACTAAAACCCAATAAACTCTCTTACGTGTTAGTGAATCAGCTGCTAAGAATGACATAAGAGCTAAAGAGATTTATCCCACTGGAGAGTTTCCTTAATATCTAATGAATCTAGTCTGGTATTTGCAGAATAAGCTAATAAAACAGATCATGAAATTGATTAATTCAGACAGCAATTCTCAGTTGCCAGTGAAATAATGATTTGGAGTTGGTCTCATCTGTTTATGAAGAATTTATGGGGAAAGATACAGATAGTGTGCTGAATAAATAAGGTTGTTTGACCTTATTTATTTGGAGTCTGTTTAGTAGTGAATGTTATCTTAGCTCCATCTTCGTCCTGCTATCCAGACTTTAATGCATCAATTCTGTTCCCAGCTGTATTACTGTGTAATGTAATGAATTGTAATTTTTTGACTATTTTAAATCTCCACCCACAAATCTGCTCTGTACGCTGTATCTCAATATCAACAGGGATTATAGACTATTCTGAATCACATCTAGAGCTCACTAACAATGCAACTGTTACCTAATCTAAATATATTATTCTGTGTGTTGTGTATTTTAGTGGAGCAAATTATCTACATGAGATTTCAAGACTTCAGAGTTCTCTTCTTCAGATGTGACATAATCAATTATAATCCCCTCTCTACTATAATTGTAGAATGTAGAGGCATTGACAAAGGAAGTTGTGTGTGCACTGGTAAACCTCTATCTTTGAGGCTAAAATATCATAAACAACACTGTGGCCGGAATATCATTGGCAGAATATTCTCTATACCAGGATCTTGCCACTCATGAACTCGATGCACAAAAATGGAGCAATTACTGATAACAAGTGAGTGTTTTAGGGGTAACCCCCTTTGCACCAGACTGGGCTGTAATGGATAGACTTAGTGCTAAGGTCTCTGGTGCTTGAGATAACTTGATTGGCACCTAAGGGTGCTATGGTCTGCAAAACTGGTGCCTAGGAGATATTGCTCTGGTAACAATGTATCCATGGTGCTTTGCGGGGGCAACAATATTGTAGCAAAAGCAATACAGTTAGTGCAAAATAAATTCATAACACTGCTCTCTCTATGAATGTGATAGCCTATACCCCTTTCTGGAAAGCTTGGTGAAACAAAGTATGGCTGGTCTGTCTGCTGTGTGAGCCTATATGATGTGGAGGGGGGGGGGGTGTTGGATGTAAGTAAGGAGAAATAGCAATAAAAGTCTTTAACTGTGCAGGGAGCTAAGGACATAAATCCAGCCTTGCTCTCCTGGCTTCGTATAGCGAAGGATTTGCAGACAGAGAGCTCAATTTGTCATGAAACGCATTCAGCTGAATTAAAAATGAAAGAACAGTTAGAATGATAAGTGAAAGAAACAAAACATTGCAAAGCCCAGCAAAAAAAAAAAAGTGAGAAAAGATGGATTTGCATCTATAATGGTCCTAAGCTCAAGTCCATTCTTTGCCCCTCATAGCTCTAAACCAATATGTCCATCTGTCTGTCCACTTGTTTGCATATGTATCTTCCTGAATGTCTATGTTTGTCCACCTGTCTATACACCTAGATGTCTGCCTGCCTAATTATCTGCCTGCTTGTCTATCTGTCTGTCTGCACACCTGCATACCTATATATCAGCTTGTCCAGCTCTCTCTACCTATCTACATCTCAGTCAGTCTGTCTGTCTAAAACTCACTGTAGCTTCTGCAAGTGGAAGACAGTATTGGTTAGAAGATAAATAGAGACTAGCTAGTCTGGGCCCCCTATAAAAGATGCAGCATCTATACTACCATCCTTTTTAATGACAAATTCATATCTGGCAGTAAGGTGAGAGCTTACTCCTCACCTGCTGGAGAAAGGCTATATGAGAATCTCTTAGCAGCTTGTACTGAGATGGGACAAATTTTGTTTATCAAACACCACCCAATCTGTTAAATAACATCTTTAATAACAACCCCAATGGGGCAGAATTCTGGAACCAGTTGATAAAAAAGGGCAAGCTTCTGTCAAACTGATATCCTCTTTTTTTTCCTTCTAGACAAAATGGTTTATTATCTTTTTTTTTTTTTAGTCACTACTGAATGTATTCATAGATCTTTCTGCTCCTGAGTTTCCATTCTAGCCAACAGCTGGAAGGAGACAGGAATTGATAGGGCTGTTGTGCAGAGAGCGGATGAAGCAGTGAGCTGTGTCTGAGCTCGACTCTCACTGCAGAGTGTATAAATTTCTGCTGGATACTCAAAGTCCTCTGATAACGCTCTAAAGCAGCTCCTTGTATTATCCGAGAATGCACATTGAACTGGAAGCTCCTTGTCTGAGATTGTCCAGCAAACCTAGTACAAGAAATGATCTGCCTGTATATATTTATCATGTCCCCTGTATATGAATTAGTTTGAATACATATTTATAGGATGGATGAGTACTCTGTGAGCGCAGCAGAGACTAAATGATGACAGGAGGATCAGCTTTGGCCCGGCATGCTATCCCCTCCCAATACTCAGTAGATTTTAACCTCAGTATGACTGCTGCCCAAGTGCTGATAAAAGCACAAACACTGTGCAGAGACAATAAAAGATGGTTTATAGCAGGCATGTTGTGCACTGAACTCTGTATACCGTACTGATACACTGCCGTCAGGGGTATATGTCGCCTACACCAACTAAGCTTTTGCTTTGGGCAGAAGGAACAAGGTGGGGCATA
Source organism: Bombina bombina (assembly GCF_027579735.1). Taxonomy (NCBI): domain Eukaryota; kingdom Metazoa; phylum Chordata; class Amphibia; order Anura; family Bombinatoridae; genus Bombina; species Bombina bombina. Next base: position 278,663,687 of record NC_069505.1, read on the forward strand.
TTTTGAATAGTTCTATAGCATAATGCCTTTTCACTAATATTATCTCAAAACATTTTTATTTATTCATTTTATTTCAACTCTGGTTATCTAGCAGGCAAGACCTTCTCCAAGTGCCCTTGGTCTCTGGTTGTGAGAAATACAAGAGACAACCAAGAACTAAAGTGTTTAGCAGTGGGTATGAAACCCAAATTACAGGACTTAAATTACAGGAAAAGGGGGTAAAATAAATAATGAAAGTATAATGCATAGTTTTACTACATGAAATTAAAGGGACCTGAAACTCCCCAAAATTATTTCATGATTCAGATAGAGCAGCAATTTTAAGAAACTTTCTAATTTACTCCTATTATCAATTTTTCTTCGTTCTCTTGGTAGCTTTATTTAAAAAGCAGGAATGTAAGCTTAGGAGCAGGCTCATTTTTGGTTCAGCACCTGGGTAGCGCTTGCTGATTAGTGTCTAAAGGAGCGTGCATGTATCTTAAATACTAAATGAGATAGTATATAGCGCTTCAGACATGTGCACGCTCCTGAGCCTACCATAGTATGCTCTCATAGAAAGGAGCAACACTTCAACAAAGAATACCAAGAGCACAAAGCCAATTTGATAATAGAAGTCAACTGAAAAGTTATTTAAAAGGTAGGGGTTAATAACTTTCACGCCCTTTTCCAATGGAAATGGCAGCAACAAAGGCAGTTTAAGAGCTCTAAAATTAAAAACCCTTATAAAGGGCCAGATTACAAGTGGAGCGCTAACAGTTACACGCGAGCGATAAGGGGTTTATCGTGGGTGTTTGCGTGCATTGGTTTTTTCTCTCGTATTACAAGTTGAAAAGTAAACCGGATTGCTTGAGTTCAATTGAAGTTAATGCGCGCCAGGTTAGCGCATCCTCAGAGCTCTGGTCAAAGGGCTTTAATATAGAGATACCTACAGATACATGTCCAAAGATGTTTATATATATATATATATATATATATATATATATATATACATATATATATATATATATATATATATATATATATATATATATATATGTATATGTCCATATGTATTTACTTGCAGACATATATACACATATAAACACATACATACATATATAAACATATATATAAGTGCATTGGAGCCCTTTGTAGATGAAAATGTGTGTAAAAACATATTTATGCAATATTCATATTTATTAAAGTGTTATACTGTGAATTTACTGTAAATATTTCACATTCCAATATTCTGCACATAGTAGAATATGTTCTATGTATTTATAAATAGATATTCCTATATATATATATATATATATATATATATATATATATATATAAAATCAGGTATATATACAGTATATACATATATATATGTATATATATATATATATATATATATATATATATATATATATAAACATACAGTATATATAGGTACAGATATATATTGTACCAAAAAAACATCAGATATATATACTGTATATATATATATATATATATATATATATATATTTATGAATAAATAGAACATTCTGTTATGTGAAGAACGTTGGAAGGTGAAATATTCATATTTTTATGTCGGATTAGCCCACTTGAGTAGGGTGTTGGTTATCCTATCTGTCTGTTCTTCTATCTGTCTATCTATCTATCTATCTATCTATCTATCTATCTATCTATCTATCTATCTATCTATCTATCTATCTGTCTGTCTGTCTGTCTGTCTGTCTGTCTGTCTGTCTGTCTGTCTGTCTGTCTGACTATCTATCTATCTATCTATCTATCTATCTATCTATCTATCTATCTATCTATCTGTCTCTATCTATCTATCTATCCATCCATCCTAAAAACCATTATACAGAGCAGCATGTATATTATTACTATTGCTTACTTCTTATTTACCTTTGGGGCCTCCAATAAATGTATGCAACAGGGCCCTCTGACGAGTAGGTCCCTGCGAATGAGTGAATCAATTTCATCAAGCAGATATTCATTTTTTGTCTGTTTCATCCAATAATAAATTCAGCTGCTTGTTTATCAAATGACTCCGCAAATTAATAAAATGTGCATTTGTCCGCATGCGCATCTCTAATAATAATAATTAATATACAAAGGGAAGTACAGAGAAATACTAAAGCTTATACTCTGGTCAGGCTAAATGGTCCCTCTGTTTTAAGCAGGTTTTTTTTTTTGCGTTTTATGTTTACCAGGCCATTTGTATGTTTATATCTTTATTGCATACAATATTCAGACAGGAACATTTGAAAACCCTATCAGCATCATGATTGAATCCAGCTAAAAATAAACATCATCCGGCTGAGACACAAATCCTCTCTGGATCCAAAGCTTTTGACACTTACAACCTCCTTCTCAGCTAAGAAACCAAGGGACCATGCACAGCAAGCAGGTTAACCCCCTAACCTAATGTTATTAGAGGTATCTTTATGATTGCAAAGTAAAGCAGTAGGGTGCCCATGTCACAGACTAAAAAAATGTTTACCATGGAAAAAAAAAAATCTTGTTTCATCTGATATTCGCTCATGGGGGCCGATTTATCGTGCTCCATATGGAGCTTGATGCCCCTGTTTCCGTGCGAGCCTTCAGGCTTGCCGGAAACAGAAGTTATGAAGCAGCGGTCTAAAGACCGCTGCTCCATAACTTGTCCGCCTGCTCTGAGGCCACGGACAGAAATCAATCCGATCAAATACGATCGAGTTGATAGACACCCCCTGCTAGCAGCCGATTGGCAGCAAATCTGCAGGGGGCGACATTGCACCAGCAGTTCACAAGAACTGCTGGTGCAATGATAAATACAGACAGCGTATGCGGTCGGCATTAATCGATGTGCAGCGGATATGATACGCTACATCGTATCATGTCCGCTTGCACTATGATAAATCTACCCCATGGGGTTGTTCGGAATTTATTTGTTAGTGAAAATTGTTCACCTGCTATTTCGTGTGAGATAGAGTTTCAGGACAGTAGAGGCGTTTCTGAACAGTAATAATATTTAAATACATTAAAATTAGTAGCTAGTACTATTGCTACAAGTCAGCAGCGGCACAACAAATATTTTTTTTTTTTTTTTTTTAAAGGGGTCAGGATTGTTATTGAGCAGTATAAATTCATAGCCTTACCAATTTACCAAATCACATGCATTTATATGTTCAGTTTTTTATTAAAGGGACATAAAACCCCAAATTGTAATTTCACGATTCAGATTGAGCATATGATTTTAAACAACTTTCCAATCTACTTTTATTATCTAAATTGCTTCATTCTCTTGGCATGCTTTGTTGAAGGAGCAGCAGTGTTCTACTGAAAGCTAGCTGAAAACATCCGGTGAGCCAATAACAAGAGGCATATTTGTGCAGCCACCTATCAGCAGCTATCTCCCATTAGTGCATTGCTATTCCACTGCCTAGGAATGCTTATCAACAAAGGATACCAAGGGAACAAAGAAAATTAAATAATAGAAGTCAATTGGGGAATTGTTTAAAGTTTGCATGCTCTATCTGAATGAAAGTTAAATTTTAAAGTCATGTCCCTTTAAATGACAAGATGCTTCATTTATCATTTACAGACAAATGTGATGAGAATTGATTAGTTGTAGTTTTTAGTACACTCTCATTTGAATTCAAAGGCACAGGTCTACTCTCAACCACTGTTTGAATTTAGCAACTTTATAAATGAAAACAAAGTGACACAAATGATATCAAGATGGCTGTCACCTCACATATTATCCTGCAGCTCCAGGCATTCTTTGCACAGTGAGATTTCCCCTATTTTCTCCCTTTGCACCGCCTGAAATCACAGCTCTGTTTTGAATTTTGTTTTTTTATCTCTAATGTGTCTTATTATTTTTTTTGGAAGGTGTTATCCAAATGCCAAACAATAGTATTTTTAAACACTGCCATTTTCTGCTTTGTTTTTAACTGAACCATATTTTTTTTCTTATCTGGGAAAAGTGATATGAGGAAGAAATTCCCTTTCTCTGTTTATCTTAAAATGAAACACATAGGGCTAGATTACATATGCGGCGTTACCCACAAAAGTCAGGGACGCAGGTTTTTATGCGGTTTTGGTATTGCATATACGGCGCCGCAATTTTTACTCCCATAAGCTAACATAGAACTGTGTTGCAAATCGTTATCACATATTCAGCGCAAGGACTTACACGACGAAAATGGAGAAATTTTACACCATTTTCACCTCGCCACACATAGGCAGGCGCAGCAAGCCTTACACTGAAAATGTGAGCACCGTAACTCACGTAACTTCCTAAAAATATAAACTAACACCTAACGCATGCAAAATATCTGTCTACCTGTCAACCGCAATCCCCCACCGCAATAACTAATAAAGTATATTAACCCCTAATCCACCATTAACCCACATCACAATAAACCTAATAAATGTATTAACCCCTAACCTCCATTAACCCACATCGCAATAAACCTAATAAATGTATTAACCCCTAATCCGCCATTAACCCACAACACAATAAACCTAATAAAACTTTTAACCCCTAATCTGCCATTAACCCACAACGCAATAAACCTAATAAAACTATTAACCCCTAATCCACCAAACCCCCACAACGCAAATAACTAATTAAATTACTAAGCCCCCTAACCTAACACCCCCTAAATTAACCCCAATTACCTAAATTAAAAAAATATTAAATTACAATTTTAAAAAAATTAACATTACTTAAAAAATAAAAAAATAAAAAATGTAATTAATCTAAGATTACAAAAAAATAAAAAAGTCTAACATTACATAAATAATAAACCAAATTATCAAAAATAAAAAAATAAACCTAATCCCTATAAAGATAAAAGCCCCCAAAAATAAAAATACCCCCTAATCTAATACTAAACTACCAATAGCCCTTAAAAGGGCCTTTTGTAGGGCATTGCCCTAAATTACACAGCTCTTTTAAGAGTGCCCATTAAAACCATAATCTAGAAAAAAAATCCTAACTCTAACCCCCAAATAGGTACTTACTGTTCCTGAAGTCCAGCGGAGAAGGTCCTGTTCCAGGCGTGGAAGTCTTCTTCCAAGCGGCCGACATCCTCTTCCAAGCAGGGACCACTTCCTTCTTCATCCAGGACCAAGTCGGCGGGGAGCGGAGATGAGCGCGGAGCAGGACAAGCGACCGCAGAGCCATGTAGCATGGAGGATCCTCTTCGTACGATCGCCGCTGTACACTGAATAGTGAATTCAAGGTACGCGTTTAAATATGGCGTCCTTTGCATTCCTATTGGCTGATTTGATTCTTCATATTCAAATCAGCCAATAGGATAAGAGCTACTGCGGCAGCGATCGTACGAAGAGGATCCTCCACACTCCATGGCTCCGCGGTCGTCGGTCCTGCTCTGCACTCATCTCCGCTCCACGCCGGCTTGGTCCTGGATGAAGAAGGAAGTGGTCCTCGCTTGGAAGAAGATGTCGACCACTTGGAAGAAGACTTCACCACCTGGAACAGGACCTTCTCCCCCGGACTTCAGGAACAGTGAGTACCTATGTGGGGGTTAGAGTTAGGATTTTTTTTTTTTTAGATTAGAGTTTTAATGGGCACTCTTAAAAGAGCTGAATGCCCTTTTAAGGGCAATGCCCATACAAATGCCCCTTTAGGTGAAATGGGTGGTTTAGGGTTTTTTTTAGTGTTAGGTTTATTTATTTTGAGAGGTTTGGTGGGTGGTGGGTTTTACTGTTGGGGGGGAATTATAATTTTTTTTAAATGCAAAAAAACTGTTTAATTTAGGTCAATGCCCTACAAAAAGACCTTTTAAGGGTTATTGGTAGTTTAGCATTAGATTAGCGGGTGTTTTTATTGTTTTGTTTTTTTTCATAGGGATTAGGTTTAATTTTTTTATTTTAGATAATTTTGTTTATTATTTTCTGTAATGATAGACTTTTTTATTTTTGGTAATTTTAGATGAATTTATTTTAATTTAATGTTTATTTTTCTGTTAGGATTTTTTATTTTAATTATAATTTAGTATTTTATTATTTTATGTAATTTGGGGTTAATTTATTGGGTGTTAGGTTAGGGGGCTTAGTAATTAAATTAGTTATTTGCGTTGTGGGAGTTTTGCAGATTAGGGTTAATAGGCTAATTAGGGTACTTGTGTTGTGGGGGGTTGGCAGATTAGGGGTTAATAGTTTTATTAGGATTATTGCGTTGTGTGGGTTTGGCGGTTTAGGGGTTAATAGTTTTATTAGGATTATTGCGTTGTGTGGGTTTGGCGGATTAGGGGTTAATAGATTTATAAGGTTTATTGCAATGTGGGTTAATGGCAGATTAGGGGTTAATAGTTTTAATAGGTACTTTGCAATGTGGGTTAATTGCAGATTAGGGGTTAATAATTTTAATAGGGACTTTGCAATGTGGGTTAATGGTGGATTAGGGGATAATACATTTATTAGGTAGTTTGCGATGTTGGGGTTGGCGGATTTAGGGGTTAATACTTTTACTACGTAGATCGCGATGTGTGTGAATGGCCGATTAGGGATTAATAGTTTAATTAGGCGTTTTGCGTTGTGGGTGGTTGTCGGTTTAGGGTTTAATACTTTTATTATTAGTTGCGATGTGGGTTTGATGGCGGATGTAGGGGTTTTACGCGTCAGGTTTATTTTTAGGAGGCGGGTTAGACTTTTACGGGAGATTTGATTTTTTTTTTTTATTTTCTTAGGCTCCGACAGTTTCTAAAGTACCGTAAGTCACTGGCGACTTCAGAAATTTACGCTCATTTCTGGACATTGCTAGTTTATCCAACTTACGACACTTAATGAACTGCCGGCAGAGTTTATGTGATACCCCGATGTGCGAGGTGAAATTACGGCCAGCGCGGGTTTCAGCAGTTGTATGTAATCTTGCCCATAGTTGAAATATGTTAGATTCTAGTGTTGAGACTAAAAGCCTGACTTCTCTGTTACAAATCCACTATGTGCAGAGATGTACCTACAATTATTATTATATTATGTTACTTACTGCATAATTTACATTTTCTTGCGCAGTGTCAGATTAATAAGCTGTCTTCTTAATATTCTCCTGGGTTTTTCACAAGCCGTTTAACTTCTTTATTTGCTCTCTCAACTGAGACGCTTTACGTGAATCCACCACCTTATCAGTGTATTACTGACATTAATTTTACTAACTGCAAACTTTCAGGACAACGGGAAAAAAATGTTGGGACTTTAATCATTTATAGAGAAAAGCTATTGAAATATCTTCAAGTTATATATTTGTAGAACAACACTTTCCAACCCAATTCAGTTCGACATCTTTTGTGGTACTTAAAGGGACATGAAACCCAAATGTTGTTTCTTTCATGATTCAGACACTACATGCATATTTAAACAACTTTCTAACGTACTTTTATGATATGATCTGATTTGCTTTATTCTCTTTATACATTTGTTGAAAAGCATATCTAAATAGTTTCAGTAGCTGCTGATTGATGGCTGCACATAGATATCTTGTGTGATTGGCTTACCCATATGCATTGTTATTTCCTCAACAAAGGATACCTAAATAATGAACCAAATAACACAATAAAAGTAAATTGGAATGTTGTTTAAAATTGTATTTTCTATCTGAATCATGAAAGATACATTTTGGATTTCAAATGTCAAAGTTATGTCTATATCCACTCCCCCTTTATCATGTGACAGCTATCAGACAATCACAAATGCATGTATGTGTATTCTGTGAATTCTTGCACATGCTCAGTAGGAGCTGGTGACTCAAAAAGTGTAAATATCAAAAGACTGCACATCTGTTGGTATATGTAAATTGGAAAGTTGTTTAAAATTGCTGCTCTATCCTAATAATGAAAGTTTAATTTTGACTTGAGTCACTTTAAATCAAGAATCAATGCTTATTGCTCATCAGCCTGTGCAGTCAAAGCTAATAAAAAAAACAGGCAGTTGGGCAGGGCAGGACTGTCCCTGACCTGGCTCACAGACAAAACAAGGCAGTAAAAAGCAGGGCAGGGTTGGCCCTGCATCATGCACAAATAATATTTATGGAGACTGGGCAGAGCCATATGATCAGTCCGGGCCTGGCTTCTACTTCTATAATCAGTAACTTGCTGTTACCTGGCTTCTACTTCTATAATCAGTAACTTGCTGTTACAGATAGACAGTCGTGCTGCTTTTATATTTAGTACTGGCAGTGAGATAGAGAGGTGTCAAACTGGTGCTATATTGTATGGTAACGTCAGTGACAAGTAATTGTGTCTCTCTTAGGGTCTGATGATCTAAAGCTCTCTGCTCAGATGAAATTATATAAAAAAAAATCCTCCAACACTGCGAGATCCCTCACAAGATTTAAAAAGGCAGATTTTGCTATACTTATAAAAGGGAATTTCTCTGCATTTGTGGCTATGAAGAGAGACAAGACAAGCACAATATAGCACTACATGACTTGAGAGTTTTGCTGCATTTACATGTTGTGCATTGTATTTTATATTATTTTTTAGTTCAGCTTTTGTCCTTTAGGTTTCATTACATTTAAACTGTGCACCTTCTATTTTGTAATTTATTTTGTATACACCAGTGTATTTAGGATAGTGATTTTATAAATTTTGATTATGCTTTGACATTTTCTGTGTATCTTTAACACATTAGAGTCATACTTTGTATATTTATGTGTATGTTTTACAAAGTTCACTGCACTTTGTATTTGTTATTTAAAAAAAAAAATCTGACAGTTTCATTTTCGAGAAAACTTCATTATCTTCTATGGGTGCTAGATTATCATAGATTCTGCAGTTTGGACAGAAATTATACTGCATACTTCACAGAGACCGAACTCACTGAATTCTCTAAAGAAAAAGGGTGCAATCTGGAAGTTCCAGAGAGATGAGAGATGCCTTCCATAAAAAGTAATGAGGCTCTCTGGGGTACAGAATTTCACAGGGGAGAATAAGTTTAACAATGCTTGGACTGATACAAAGTCTCAGTTTGCAGAAAATATAAATTAAACTACAATTTTTTCCCCTATCATTTAACTTGCATTTGCCTCTAGTTTAGAATATATTACTTTTCTGTCAGTCTAATAAGTGTATTGTGAATTCTGAGAACACTTCAAGTGCATACAGCTGGCAAGATAAATCAGTGAGATTAGCTTGTGTAAAATGCTTAAATCATTTCCTGAGAATTGTGAGAGAACTTCAGGCATACCATTGGAACTCCCCTGTCCATCCCAATTAACTCCTCTGTCCCTCTAATTTTCTGGAGCTGCCAGTTTTATTTTACAATAGAGCAAATACAAAGTGAAATGTAATTTGTAAAAGATACACAGAAATATGCAAAGTATAATCCTAATTTGTTAAAGTAACACAGAGACATTCAAAGCATAATCAGAATTTGTAAAAACACTGCTGTATACAGAATCTAAATGCATTAAAATACAAAATACAAAATAGGCTAAAAGTAACACATCTTAAAATGGCTCAATCGGAAGTGTAAAGTAATATAATATATAAATCACAAAATGTAAATGTAACAATACTTTATATTGCTCTGGGCTTGTCTCTCATTCACATACAGAAATATAAGGAATGCCCCCTAGAGAAGAATAGCAAAATGTGCCTGTCTAGAATTATTCTTGAGAGAGATCTCTCAGTGCTGTTGGATCATTTTAGATCACCTTATCTGAACGGAGAGCTTTATAGGAGACATCTCTCATCTCTCTGGGACTTCCAGGTTCCGCCCTTTTTCTAATACCATTCAGTGAGTTCAGCCCTATAATTTCTCTCCAAGCAAGAGCAAATTTGATCATCAGGTCCTTAATATTCATCTGGATATTGTGATTTTAGAAAATTATTGAGGAATCTTCCTAAAATAATTGTATTTGTTCTTCCTTCATCTGGGACAAACTAAAAACACTAATGGGTAAATTACATAACAGCTTCTGAAGCATTTGACTGTCCCAGGAGAGAGCATATCTGTTAAATGGAGCCACTCCCTGTCCGTGAGTAACAATTACCAGGCCCCATTAGAGGAGCCTGATCCACACAGATTGCTTCTAAGTCTGGCAGGTAGTAGAGATGTAGTACCTAGGGATTTGTAATGAACATAAGCTTCCTGTGTGCCTGTGACAGACAAAATCCCAGAATGCCTCAGTGGAGGAGAGTGGCCAAGTTGGATATTAGGACTATTAAAGTTCACACTGAATGTGACTGGAAGCTAATGGAATCAGCAACTGAGACGTCTGTACAACATAAACACATTTTCACTACTGTGTCACAATATTATGTATTGTTACAAAATAATGAATAGATATGTTGTCCTAACAATACAGCTAATTAAAACTTTTACAAATGTATCATAAGTCATTACAACTAGTTTATATACATTATAGAGTAATTTATAAAGCATCACAGCTACATGCAATATTTCAGAAATGTATTATGCAACACAATACAAACATAATATTATCAATATTATCACAGATGTATAATTTGGAGAACCTCAGAATTAGTACAACAGAACCAAAATACAATGTGACTCTATTTAAAGGGACATGAAACCCAAAAAAACATATTTAAAGTGATGGTAATTTTTACAATTTTTGATAAGGGGTTATGTTAAAAAGTTTTATGTTTGTTGTAGTCACTATTTATTTTTATTTTTCAAATATCTATTTAGATATGTACTTACTATTCTGCTCTGGCATTGTTAAGCTCCACCCCCTCCTACTTCCTTGTACTTGCACTGCGATATAGAGATCGGTCCTACCCACTCTCTAATTATGCATGATGCGATGCTGACGTTGGATAAATTGTCCGCGTATGCTCTATGCTCCCCAGGCGTTGCTTGAATGCTAAGAAGCAGCATGACGTTAGGAAAAGTATCCTCTTTTTTTTATCTGAAACATGCTAAAATGCCACAAATCTGTTTGGGAGGAGACGAAAATGTCATATAAAAAAAAAAAAGGTTTAAATGTTGGGGTTGCCGGAGCATGCAATAGAAAAGGAGTGGTTTGATCGAAAATATAAAAGTAAGATTGCAAATTGTACGTTTTCATCACTGAAACTCCTATTATTTTTTAATGTTATATCTGATGGGAAAGAATACGTGTTTTGAATTTACCATCACTTTAATAATTCAGATAGAGAGTACAATTCGAAACAACTTTGCGATTTGGTCTTATTGTCTAATTTGCTTCCTTTTCTATATATAATTTGTTGAAAAGCATATCTAGGTAGGCTCAGCAATGCACTACTGAGAGATATCTGCTGATTGGTGGTTGCTCATATATGCCTCTTGTCATTGGTACACCAGATGTGTTTTGCTAGTTCCCAGTTGTGCAGTGTTGCCCGTTCAATGAAAGATACCAAGAGAATCAATTCAGTTTGATAATCAACGTAAATTGAAAAGTTGTTTAAAATTATATGTTCTATCTGAATCATGAAAGAAAAAATGTGGGTTTCATATCACTTTAACCTGTATTATATGGCTATGGTTATGTTGTAATCACATGACTAACTTTCCTCCAGTCTGCAAGTTTACTATTTATAATAGGGCTATCAAGCATAAGGCTGTGGTACTCCAATGCTTTTTATGTGACTTCACTTGCCCAAACTATAATGTTCACATATATATGTATAATGGAAATATTTTATATTACTATTAGTGGGAAAGACAATGTTTGTATAAAATAATAGCAAACTATCTGTCCCCTTCACTACTCCTCTATCTCTCCCCATCTGCCATGCGCAGTGCCCACTCATGCACCAAGATGAAAAAATGGGGACTCTCCACTTTCTGCAACTGGCTAGTTTCTACCCTCTCTAGGGACCCCTATGTATATTATTGTGTCTGTGTATTACTTGTGCGGACATAAGCAATATATAGCAATATATAGGCAGGCCTGATGGTTCTTATCTGCTGTCTATTTGCTACACTTCTGGGTGTAACATACACAGTCCTCTGCTAACCTGTTTTATCTTATGCCCCTGTATTAAAGGTACATTAACATCTTTTCTTTTTGTATTAAATTTGTGCTTTGTCCCACGCTCCCTAGAGAGGCCAAAAAGGAAAATCTGTAACCTAAGTTTTCAAAATGCTGCAAATTGCCTAAACCAGCTGTTTGATTTGCAGCATTTGAAGGTTACATACTTTTTCTGGCCTCTCTAGAGAGTGTGGGACAAAGCACAACGTTTACACAAAAGTAATATGTGTTTAATGTCCTTTTTAGTGATTTTTTTTTACCTCAATTTTATTAATAATTTGCTTCCATTACTAGATTTTCATCACAGATACCCATAGGCAAATATTACTTTGCTTTCCCCTTACATTTTGCTCCACCATATTCCAAGTGGCATCTGCATGAAAATGCTTTTGTGCTGCTGTGATTTCACAATAGCATCCCTGCTTAAAGAGTAACTAATCTTGTAGTCTGACTGCTGTACTGAGAAGCAATAAATACAATACATAGGATGGCAGACAATGGGGATAACATATCAATTAAAGGGACACTCAAGTCAAAATTAAACTTTCATGATTCAGATAGAGCAAGCAATTTTAAACAACTTTCCAATTTACTTCCATTAACAAAATGTGCACAATCTTTTTATATTTACACTTTTTGAGTCATCAGCTCCTACTGAGCATGTGCAAGAATTCACAGTATATACTTATATGCATTTGTGATTGGCTGATGGTTGTCACATGATACAGGGGGGAGTAGAAATAGACATAACTTAGAATTTGTCCCCCAAAAAATCTACTACTCATTTGGAGCTCAGACTAAGGGCTACTGTCTTTTTATCATGCATTTGTTGATTATGTGTTTACTTGTCCTATAACCTGCAAGAGAGGCACCACTCAGAGTGAAGTGTCCCTAGGTAGCTGCCTATTTACATAATACACTAATCTTTTGTTGTTAAATTACATTATTCTTTATTCCTCTTGCAAGATGTGCCTAAGATCTCTTTGCCCCCTTCTCCCTCCTGTTTCACTCATATCCTGGTTTATCCATCTCTTTATCTTCTCAATATAAACCTGATAATCTGCCTCTCCCTGCACATCCTGTTTTTTCCTCCAACCCCACAATCCCTTTGCTGTCTTTCCCTCAGAGTTAGATTCTGTATCATGTACAGGAAATTGCCATGGAAACCACTCATTTCTTATTTACAATTGAGCATTAGATGCTCCGGTCACAGAAACTATCATTTATTTATATGACTGCTTTACTACCTGACTTATTTATCTTATGTTTGTGTTTGATATGTTTCAGGCCTGCTGTGTCACTGTATTATCTGTTCGTGAACAGGACCCAGCCTGGGATACATAATGCATTAATGCAATGCATAAAAACAATACCCTAGTTCTGAGTTCATATTACACACACATATATACAGTACAGCACACACAAACAATTCCCTGCTTCAGAGAGCACAGGGTACACACACACACACACCTGTTTGCTTCTGAGAACATAAGGAACACACACACCTGTCTGATTCTAAGAGAACAAGACATGCATAAAAACGTGCACAGCTACCTGCTTTAAAAACAGGACACAGGGCTAGATTAAGAGTGGAGCAATATTGTTTGTGCTCAAACGGTATCAGATTTTCGAGGCTGCTTGCGTGCAAGTTAAATTCCGCCCGTATTACAAGTTGAAAGTAAATGTGAACGCGTGAGTGAATTGTGATTTATGCTAGAATGCTTAAGACTTCAGAGCTCTGTTTAACTATTACCTGAAACAAAAATGTGTCACAAAAAACATCAAAAGTGCATTTAAAAACAAAATTTATGCTTACCTGATAAATTTCTTTCTTTCCAGACATGGAGAGTCCACAACGTCATTCCAATTACTAGTGGGATATTTAACTCGTGGTCAGCAGGAGGAGGCAAAGAGCATCCCAGCAAAGCTGTTAAGTGTAACTGCCTTACCAATAAGCCCCAGTCATTCAGCCGAAGGAAATGTAAAAGGAAGAAACACAAGGGTGAAAAGGTGCCTGAGGTTTACAGAAAAAAACTGCCCAATTATAATAAGAAGAGAGGGCGGGGTCATGGACTCTCCATATCCGGAAAGAAAGAAATTTATCAGGTAAGCATACATTTTGTTTTCTTTTCTATGACATGGAGAGCCCACAACGTCATTCCAATTACTAGTGGGAACCAATACCCAAGCTAGAGGACACAGAATGAACAGGGAGGGAGAAAAAAGGCAGGAGGACCTAAACTGAAGGCACCACCGCTTGAAGAACCCCTCTCCCAAAAGAAACCTCGGCTGAGGCAAAAGTATCAAATTTGTAGAATTTTGAAAAAGTATGCAGAGAGGACCATGTTGCCGCCTTGCAAATCTGTTCCACAGAAGCTTAATTTTTGAAAGCCCAAGAAGAGGACACAGCCCTAGTGGAATGAGCCGTAATTCTCTCAGGATTCTGCTGTCCAGCAGTCTCATAAGCCAAACGAATCAAACTTCTCAACCAGAGAGGCAGAGAAGTAGAAGTGGCCTTCTGACCCTTACGCTTTCCAGAGAAAACAACAAACAGGGCAGAAGAAAATCTTTAGCAGCATGTAAGTAATATTTTAGAGCCTGCACCACATCCAAGTTATGCAAAAGACGTTCCTTTTGAGAAGAAGGTTTAGGACAAAAAGAAGGAACAACAATTTCCTGATTAATATTTTGATCCGATACCACCTTACGCCCACTGCAGAATGCAAGTCACCTCCTTCATGGCTAAGAAACTTTAAGTCCCTCTCTGGTGGTTGATGTAAGCCACTGAGGTGATGTTGTCCGATTGGAATCTGATAAACCGGACCAACGACAGTTGAGGCCATGCTGATATGGCATTGAAGATAGTTCTCAACTCCAAGATGTTTATGGAAAGAGAGGACTCTTCCTGACACCACAGGCCCTGAGCCTTTAGAGGGCAGAGGGCCCCAAACAGCTCCCCAGCCTGACAGGCTGGCATCTGTAGTCACAATTTCCCAGAAAGGTCTAAGAAAGCAAGTGCCCCAAGACAGATTTTTCTGTGACACCCACCACGAGAGAGAGTTTCTTGTTAGAGGGTTCAGATTTATCCTCTGAGATAAGTTTGAATAATCTCCATTCCATTGATGGAGCATACAAAACTGCAGCGGTCGTAGATGGAACCGAGCAAAAGGAATGATGTCCATGGATGCCACCATCAGTCCAATCACCTCCATGCATTGGGCCACAGATGGACGAAAGGCAGACTGGAGAGAAAGGCAAGAAGCTAGAATCTTGTCTTTTCTGACCTCTGTCAGAAAAATCTTCATGGACAGGGAATCTATTATAGTCCCTAGGAAACACACTTTGGTAGATGGGACAAGAGAACTTTTCTCCAAATTCACTTTCCACCCATGGGAACGTAGAAAAGACAACAGCATCTCTGTATGAGATTGGTCTAGTTGAAAAGATGACGCCTGAACCAAGATGTCGTCTAGATAAGGCGCTAAAGCAATTCCCTGGGATCTGATCACAGCCAATAGCTCCCCAGAACCATTGTGAATATTCTGGGAGCTGTTACCAGACCAGATGGAAGTGCAACAAATTGGAAGTGCTTGTCCGTAAATGCAAACCTCAGATACTGATGGTATTCCCTGTGAATAGGAACATGAAGGTATGCGTCCTTCAGGTCTATGGTCGTCATAAACTGACCTTCCTGTACAAAAGGAAGAATGGAAGAAATAGATTCCATCTTGAAGGACGGAACCCTGAGGAATTTGTTGAGACACTTGAAGTCTAGAATGTGCTGAAAAGTTCCATCCTTTTTGGAAACCACAAATAGATTTGAATAGAATCCTAGACCCTGTTCTGCTAGAGGGACAGGAACAATAGCTCCCAGAGAGTATAGGTCCTTTAACAGTTTAAGAAGGCCTCCTTCCTTATTTGGTTTGAGGATAGTCTTGACAGGAGAAATCTGCCCCTTGGAGGGCAAGAATTGAATCCCATTCTGTAACCCTGGGATACTATGTCCACCACCCAAGGGTCTGGGACATTGCGTACCCAGGCTTGACAAAAAAGAGAAAGCTTGCCCCCACCTTATCCACACTGGAATTGGGGGCGGAACCTTCATGCTGATTTAGAGTCAGCAGAAGGCTTCTTTTTTTGTTTTCCCTTGTTCCAGGGCTGGTTGGGTTTTCAAGAAGATCTGGGTTGATCTGGTTTAGAAGAGGAAGAGGAGGACTTTTGTCCCTTAAAGTTACGAAAGGAATGCAAATTAGAGGTCTGATGACCTCTAGGTCTATTTTTCTTGTCCTGAGGTAGGAAAGATCCCTTTCCACCTGTAATCTCTGAAATGATCTCTGCCAGACTAGGTCCAAACAGAGCCATTCCCTTAGTGAACAAAAAGACCAATTGCACTACTTGTGTATATTTATTTAAATTAACCTTCTATTTCCTACAGTGAGAGAAAGGGACTAAGTCCCAAAATATTAAAGGATAGAGTAGGTGCTATGTAGTAATGCAAAAGCAAACTTGAGAACCAAGAGAGGCAGGGAGCACTCTCTTAAAATAAAAGACTACCGCCTAGATTTAGAGTTTGGCGTTAGCCGTCAAAAGCAGTGTTAAGGGGTCCTAACGCTGCTTTTTACCGCCCGCTGGTATTTAGAGTCAGCCAGGAAAGGGTCTACCTCTCACTTTCATTCCGTGACTCGAGGCTACCGCAGATCCCCTTATGTCAATTGCATATCCTATGTTTTCAAGGGGATTTGCCTAACGCTGGTATTTCGAGTCTTGGAAGTGATCGGTAGACCCTCTACCGACAAGACTCCGACCGCCAAAAAAAGTCAGTAGTTAAGAGCTTTATGGGCTAACGCCGGAACATAAAGCTCTTAACTACTGTTCTATAAAGTACACTAAAACCCATAAACTACCTATGTACCCCTAAACCGAGGCCCCCCCCCCACATCGCAAACCCTCTAATAAAATTTTTTAACCCCTAATCTGCCGACCGGACACCGCCACCACCTACATTATAGCTATGAACGCCTAATCTGCTGCCCCTAACATCGCCGACACCTACATATATTTATTAACCCCTAATCTGCCCCCCCAACATCGCCACCTACCCTAACTACAATTATTAACCCCTAATCTGCCGACCGGACATTGCCGCCACTATAATAAATATTAACCCCTAAACCGCTGCACTTCCGCCTTGCAAACACTATAATAAATTTGATTAACCCCTAATCTGCAGTCCCTAACATCTCCGCCACCTACCTACAATTATTAACCCCTAATCTCCCGCCCCCAACGTCGCTGCTACTATAATAAAGTTATTAACCCCTAAACCTAAGTCTAACCCTAACCCTAACACCCCCCTAACATAAATATAATTTAAATAAAACGAAATAATATTCCTATAATTAAATAAATTAATCCTATTTAAAACTAAATACTTACCTAGAAAATAAACCATAAGAAAGCTACAATATAACTAATAATTACATTGTAGCTATTTTAGGATTTATATTTATTTTACAGGCAACTTTGTATTTATTTTAACTAGGTACAATAGCTATTAAATAGTTAATAACTATTTAATAGCTACCTAGTTAAAATAATTACAAAATTACCTGTGAAATAAATCCTAACCTAAGTTACAATTAAACCTAAAACACTACACTATCATTAAATTAATTAAATAAATTAACTACAATTACCTACAATTAAATTTAATTAAATAAACTAAACTAAACTATAGTACAAAAAAAAACCAATCACTAAATTACAGAAAATAAAAAAATAATTACAAGAGGTTTAAACTAATTACACCTAATCTAAGCCCCCTAATAAAATAATAAAGTCCCCCAAAATAAAAAAATGCCCTACCCTAAATTACAAAGTAATCAGCTCATTTACCAGCCCTTAAAAGGGCTTTTTGCGGGGCATTGCCCCAAAGTAATCAGCTCTTTTACCTGTAAAAAAAAATACAACCCCTCCAACATTAAAACCCACCACCCACATACCCCTACTCCTAACCCACCCAAACCCCCCTTAAAAAAAAACTAGCCACTAACCCCTGAAAATCTCCCTACCTTGAGTTGTCTTCACCAAACCGGGCCGAAATCTTCATCCAAGGTGTGCAGAAGAGGTCCTTCATCTGGTAGAAGTCTTCATCCAGGCGGCGTCTTCAATCTTCATCCATCCAGAGCGGAGCGGAGCCATCTTCCAAGGAGCCGACGCGGAGCCATCCTCTTCATCCGGAGTCTTCATACACAATGACTGTACCTTTAAGTGACGTCATCCAAGATGGCGTCCCTTCAATTCCGATTGGCTGATAGGATTCTATCAGCCAATCGGAATTAAGGTAGGAAAAATCTGATTGGCTGATTCAATCAACCAATCAGATTGAAGTTCAATCCGATTGGTTGATCCAATCAGCCAATCGGATTGAGCTCGCATTCTATTGGCTGTTCCAATCAGCCAATAGAAAAAAAGCCCTTTTAAGGGCTGGTAAAAGAGCTGATTACTTTTGTAATTTAGAATAGGGTAGGGCATTTATTATTTTGGGGGGCTTTTTTATTTTATTAGAGGGCTTAGATTAGGTGTAATTAGTTTAAACTTCTTGTAATTTTTTTATTTTCTGTAATTTAGTGTTTGTTTTTTATTATAGATTAGTTTATTTAATTGTATTTTAGTTTAGCTAATTTATTTAATTCATTTATTGATAGTGTAGTGTTAGGTGTATTTTTAACTTAGATTAGGATTTATTTTACAGGTAATTTTGTACTTATTTTAACTAGGTAGCTATTAAATAGTTATTAACTATTTAATAGCTATTATACTTAGTTAAAATAAATACAAAGTTGCCTGTAAAATAAATATAAATCCTAAAATAGCTACAATGTAACTATTAGTTTTATTGTAGCTATATTAGGGTTTATTTTATAGGTAAGTATTTAGTTTTAAATAGGAATAATTTATTTAATGATAGTAAATTTATTTCGTTTAATTAAAATTATATTTAATTTAGGGGGGTGTTAGGGTTAGGGTTAGACTTAGGTTTAGGGGTTAATAACTTTTATAGTAGCGGCGACGTTGCGGGTGGGAGATTAGGGGTTAATAATTGTAGGTAGGTGGCGGCGATGTTAGGGACGGCAGATTAGGGGTTAATACAATTTATTATAGTGTTTGCGAGGCGGGATTGCGGCAGTTTAGGGGTTAATACATTTATTATAGTGAAGGGCGTGGTTCCGGTCGGCAGATTAGGGGTTAATAAGTGTAGGTAGGTGGCCGGCAATGTTGGGGGGGCAGATTAGGGGGTAATAAATATATAATATAGGTGTCGGCGATGTTAGGGGCAGTAGATTTAGGGGTTCATAGCAATAATGTAGGTTGCGGCGGTGTCCCGGAGCGGCAGATTAGGGGTTAATAATAAAATGCAGGTGTCAGCGATAGCGGGGGCAGCAGATTAGGGGTTAATAAGTGTAAGGTTAGGGGTGTTTAGACTCGGGGTTCATGTTAGGGTGTTAGGTGTAGACTTAGAGAGTGTTTCCCCATAGGAAACAATGGGGCTGCGTTAGGAGCTGAACGCTGCTTTTTTGCAGGTGTTAGTTTTTTTTTAGCCAGCTCAGCCCCATTGTTTCCTATGGGGATATTGTGCACGAGCACGTTTTTCCAGCTTACCGCTACCCGTAGGCAACGCTGGTATTGAGGGTTGAAGTGGAGCTAAATTATGCTCTACGCTCCCTTTTCTGAGGCTAACGCTGCCATTCAGACAACTCTAAATACCAGCGTTGTCTTAAGGGTGCGCTGGAAAAAAAAGCAGAGTTAGCACCGACAAAACTCTAAATCTAGGCCTACATATGTAGCACTCAAAAGGTTAATAAATCATGTGTAGTTTTAATTTTATAGGCAAGTTGGTTTAAGCAAAGAGAGAGGTAACTGTACTAAAGAAAGTGAGCACATTCCCTTGTAAGGTAAAGCCAAAAGCTTGGCCTTAGAAGCTTGGCCTTCTAAAAAAAAAACTAAGCAGAGTCAAAGATGGCTGCACTATCTGTATAACCGCTCCGTAAAAGCGGAAGTGCGGGCTACACCTGATCGGGACAGAAATTCAACTGTGACACAGAAATGTACTCAGTTCTAAAAAGAGCACGAAAAAACTGCAGTTTAAAAAAAAAGCTTATACTTATTTAGCCCGATAAACTGTACAAGAGTTTCACAGAAGTTTTACGGTAGCCCAATAAAGTAAAATAAACCTGAAAGCCTCTACCCTAGAAGCGAAATAAAAAGTATGGTATCCAATAAAGAATTCTTTATTATTAATCCTTAAGCTCCCTTGCCAAGTGAAAATGCCCATATGAACTGACTTATACTATAAATCTAAGTGCCATGTCCTAAAAATGACTCCTTAACTAATAAGGAGTATTAAGTCCCAAACGAAGGATCTAAAAATAGGATTAACCTCCTAAGTGCTGGTATCCTTCTGTACCTAGAAGGCAAAAGCACTTGCCGTCTTTTAACTGCTAAAAGCCACCACTACTCTTACTCAAGAGACTGACATGGACACAGCTAGACCCCAATCCTTGCTTGCAGGGAAAAGTACTGATAAAAGGAATACAATCTTTAGACACCAACTTCGCACAACCTCCATTGACAGAGGCAAAGAGAATGACTGGGGGTTATGGGTAAGGCAGTTACACTTAACAGTTTTGCTGGGGTGTTCTTTGCCTCCTCCTGCTGGCCAGGAGTTGAATATCCCACTAGTAATTGGAATGATGTTGTGGACGCTCCATGTCATAGGAAAAAAGTACAGTTACACTCGTAATAACACTATCTAAAAAAAATTATTTAAAAAATTGCAATAAAAAGTTAGAAGGACTCAAAGATATGCCAAGACATGATGACATGCAAAGGGCTTTAACATAGATATACATACATACACATATCTTAATATGTATATGTATGTATACATATGTGTGTGTATATAATATATATGTATATATATATATAATTTATATGTGTGTATGTATGTATTTATATGTGTATATATGTATTTACAGAGTTTAACACTTGTCCTATTTCTTAACCGGTAAGTCCCTTCCTTGTGGCTATGTCCCTCACATCCAAGGCAGTTTCACAGATGTCTGCAACTTTTTCAAGGATTTTGCGTTTGCGACTTCTCAAAGTCTATTTGTTACCGCTAATGTGAGAACGAGCGCGAATGGCAGAGTGCAAAAAAAAAACCTACCGCTCCACTCGTAATCTAGACCACAGTATGCTGAACTGATTAAACCACACAAAAACAGTTATCTGCGTCTGAAATCTCAGCTATTGGCTTCTGAAAGCATTGCACATAAATACACACAAAACACACACACTGCAATTGCCAATAGGACTGGATTTACGCTTCGAATGCCCCCAAGCACAAGTTGAATAGTACAACAATATTGCCAGCCTAAAAACATAGAAGCACCCTCTGTATGGTTTCTAATTAGCTGCAATGGGAAAATGCTTGATATAAAATACCCAGAGGCATCTGCGTACACTTCCTATGGATAAATGCAGAACCCATCCCTACATCTCCTGTGGTCCTGCCTTTGATGATGGTTTTGGATTTATGTATTAATGCATATAGACAACTAACTTTATTTTTTTAAGGAGAACTAAATCAAACAACATAGGTGTATTTTGGCTTTGGCCAAATAGACCTGTGTCTAGAGCAGTAAATGCTGGGAGAGCAGCATATTATGGGCTTAAACTACAAGTGGTGCGCTAATGTTAGCTTGTGCACAATATTGAAATATTGCTTTGAGTTAACTTGTGTGCTTATTACAAGTTGAGAGTAAACTAAATTTGTGTTCATCGGGTTAGCGCAACTGAAGACCTTGCGTAAAGGGTTAGGGCTAAATAAAAAGTTGCATTTAACATAACATAAATGCATTTAAAGGGACATGCCGGTCAAAATTTAATTGCACATAGATTAATTATATCTTTGAATAGAAACATATTTGCAATTTACATGTATTGGCAAAATTGCTGCTAGTAAAAGTTATCACTGTTTTAGTGTTAGAATTTTTCTCTGCACGTGCATGTGAAGTATAGCTAGATATTGGAATGTCACTGCACCCACATCTTAAATAATGCAGCTGCTCTGATCATCAGTGGGGCTTTTATCATGTCAACAATTAACAAATTGAGTCAATACCAGATGGTAAAAACACCTTAGGCTCCCTGAGCAAGTGCTGTGTTTAAAATGCTGGTGCACATTGCATACATAAATACATTTTTAAAACAGCTATAGCTTTTATCAGAAGCATTTTTGCTAATACATGTATATAACAAAAAGGCTTCTATTTAATACCGAAATGCTCCCATGTGGTTTCCAATTATAGCTGGAATGTCCCTTTAAATAAACAGTTACACTCCTATATACACTATCTAATAAAAGTTATTCATATAAATATTAGAAGTTATAAGGGTTAAAATGTATATGGTACATGACAAGGTGTTTGTAGGGAAAGAACTATATTATACCTATTCTTTGGAGTCCTTTCCACTCAAATAATAATAAGAAAAATAATTTTAAAATTCAATTTGAATATTTAATAATGTGTTTTACAGTGTATGTACTGTACATATTTTTCATTCCAATGATCTTCACATAGGGGGAAATGTTCTATACATACAGTATATACGTACACTATTTATATATGTGTATACATGTATTTATATATATTTAACAAAACATATTAAAAATAAATAGAACATTTTCTTTTATGTGAAGAACATTGGAATGTAAAATATTCATAACTAGCTTTGGGTAAGCAAACAAGCAATAAGTATTTTTTTTTTCCAGTTTGCTCTCCATTGGAGTCTATGCGGAGAAGAAGTTAGCGATGTCGCAATCTGCTGAAGTTAGCTTGCATCGGCTTTCACTTTCAATCAAACATTTTACTTTGAACTTGTAATACAAGCCCAAATTCCCTTGTGTTTACTTCTGACTATGTTTGAGCATGAGCAAAAGCGCAAGATTGCGCCCCACTTGTAAACTGGCCTTCTGATGGGTGGCATGATACACTACAGATGTTTTTTTTTATTATTACTGTTACAATAACTTTATGATCCCTGGTTGCCTAGTGCGGACCTGCCAACATTTTATACAGGCTGACTGGGACTGGGAGGTGATGGGGACTTGTTTTCTGGGTGGAGCCATGAAGAACGGTTAGGAGCTCTGTTAGTGTGGGTGGATGACTCCCAGTGGCAGCTATAAAGAGAAGCACAGGGGTGAAAAGTACCCCCAGTCTTTTACACTGTTCTCCCTCTGTGTGATCCACATGCAGAACAAGGCTGTCTACTCCATAGGCAGCAACAGCTAAGTCCATTAGGTGCTTGTTACGCTGCTGTCCCTTACAACCAGGGGCCACCGCAATGCCAGCTGGATCAGCTAGCCATACCCCTGGATTACACAACAATGCCCACTTAACACCATGAACTTGTCTCTTCCTACCCGACTCCACCTACAGAACATCCAATAATCAGCCCAATCATTGACTCCTAATTTTTAATTTCTAGAACTGCCCCTAAGGACCCCTCAATGTGCCCCTTGAATTTAGTTGTGAGAAATATAAAAGGCAAATATGAATTAAACATTTCAGGAAGTTGGGCTGGAGAGCAACAGACTGACCAATGCCTAGAGCAGCGCAAATACTAAATGCATCACTGATAATACAATCTTTATTTACTGAATCATTGTCAGCTAGTAACATAGTAACACTTTCTTTTCTATGTTATTCTGGGTTATTATATTTCACTTTTACAACATTTTATATATTTTGGAGCATGTCTATTTACTGGTGTAGAGTGCTAAAATGGGCACTTTTGTCTTGTTAGTAATAAAGTGTATTGCTGAGTGTCTTGCCATGTCTGTTCCTTTGAGACAGTTCCCCCGGCTGTAGCACAATGAAAATGGCATTTTATTAGCAGATAGTTAATACAATAAGTGTCACAACGGAAGTCCATCTCAGCAGCCTGCTCTTAACAAGCTCCTTTTGCCAGTACGTTTTATAGTGAGAGCTGCTGACCTCACCATATATCTCACTGTTCTGCGCTCGTATTGTCATGTGTCACAGGGCATTGGCGATTGTGACAGACTTGCAGAGAAGCTCTGTGTCCCTGCGGGAGGATAGGTCACTTTGCATTAAATCTCTATTAAGTGAGGGAGAAGACTCTTTCTTTAAAGCAGGAATTATCTAATGTGGGTTGTGCCCTGGCAGTCAGACTATCTGAGCTTCTTCATACCCACCAAAAAGAAGTCATAAATGATATGGGAGTTTCCAGTCATGGCTGGGCATTCTGGCAAATATGGAAGCCGTAGTTTATGGGGCATATTTAACAATGTGCTAGCAGACATGATACGAAGTAGTGAATCATGTGCTCTGCACATCGCTGCCCATCGATAAATACTGACAGCATACGCTTTCGGCATTTATCATTGCGCTAGCAGTTCTTGTGAACTGCGGGTGCAATGCTGCCCCCTGTAGATTCGTGGCCACTAGCAGGTTTATAAAAACGATTGGGTTTATTTCTTTCCGCCGCCTCAGAGCAGGCAGACAGGTTATGGAGCAGCGGTCTTTAGACCGCTACTTCATAACTTCTCGATAATTTCTGTTTCGGGCGAGCCATACGGAGCTTGATAAATATGCCCCTAAATCTGAATAAGCAAATATAGACAGTCAGAAAGACAGTCAGAAAGACAGACAGACCGGCAGGCAGGCAGATACACAGACAGGCAGTTAGAAAGACTGACAGACCTGCAGGTAAGCTGAAAGACAGGCAGTCAGAAAGACAGACAGTCAAAAAGACAGACTGGCAGATCTGGCAGTCAGAAAGACAGACAGACAGTCAGAAAGACAGACTGACATACCAACAGACCTGCAGGCACGCAGAGAGACATATAGGCTTTCTAAAAGACAAACAGACAAACAGATTTAAAGGCAGACAGAGAGATAGATAGATGATAGATGATAGATAGATAGATAGATAGATAGATAGATATGAAAAAGATAAAGCAAGATGGAGAGATAGGATTAAAAGGCAGATAGATAAGAAATAAGTTAAAAAGAGAAGGAAGGAAATAAGGATGAATGAAGGAAGATAGATATTAAATAGATAGATATGAAATAGAGAGAACGAAAGATGGATAGATAGGATTAAATGACAGATAGATAAGGAAGGCAATAAGGATGAATGATGGATAGATGACAGATAGATGATAGATAGATAGATAGATAACAGAGATATAGACGGACATACAGACAGATAGATAGATAGATAGATAGATAGATATGAAATAGATAAAGCAAGATGGAGAGATAGTATTAAAGGATAGATAGATAAGGAAGGAAATAACAATGAATGATGGATAGATGATAGATAGATAGATAGATAGATAGATAGATAGATAGATAATAGAGAGATAGACAGACATACAGACAGATAGATTTATAGATAGATAGATAGATAGATAGATAGATATGAAATAGATAAAGCAAGATGGAGAGATAGTATTAAAAGATAGATAGATAGATGATAGATAGATAGATAGATAAGGAAGAAAATAACGATGAATGATTGATAGATAGATAGATAGATGATAGATAGATAGATAGATAGATAGATAGATAGATAGATAATAGAGATTGACAGATAGATTCAATAATGCGCACTCCTTTCTGCACTATTCAGTGAATTAACTCTATAGAAATACATAGGAACTGGTGAGCTGGGGAGGTCCGGCTGACTGAAAAGGATTTCTACTTAATTTTGCCCTTTGTGTTACCTTTACTTATTACTAATAGATAATATGGAAATGATTTCCCACTTTTTTTTTATAGATAAAATACAATTCCCCTAACATGAATTACTAGAGGTCAGCATCACGAGCGTTCTCATCTTCAAGACGATTGTTACTGCTCTGGGTGCGCATGTCACAGTGTCCCCCAGCGTTAGTGACAGAGGGCTCGGCACCTACATGCTAGGAGAGTCATAGCTATGTTGGAGAACGGAGGCGCGGCAGTCCAGTGAACTTTATTAGAGTCATCATCTGCTGAGCTTGATGAGAATTTCACTCCCAAAGGAGAAAAAAAGCAGTTACAAAGCATCAGAAAATGAGAACAAAACGGCCTATTTAAAAACTAGGACAGATAGGGAAGGCACCAGGACTGGAGTGACCTCACAATGCTATTTATAGGCCTACGATCTTGTATTAACACTTTTCTGTCTCAGTATCTATGTGTCATGTGTTATAAATATATCTGCTCGGCTGTGTACAATTTGGTCTCAAACACCCCATTTATTCTGATATTTTATGGAAGAGCTTTCAGTTATCATTATGTGATTTTTGTAATATTGTCTGCACCATTTCTATCATATTATATATTCTGTAATATTCGGTCTATAGACAAGATTTGCAGCAATACAAGCTGTGCCTCTTTGGATCAGATCGTGTGTTATGCCTCCGGCTGGTCACTGCTTTTTTACAGACTGGCGGTCTTGCTCCAGCAAGCTCTTTCCTCCCCACTGAGTTATCTGTCCACGCAATGTACATTATATCCCAAACTGTAAGCAAATGTGCCGGGGAGAAAAAAACCTCTAACCAAACAGCTCTGAAAACAGATCTGACATTATTAAGGAACTTGCTAGTTTGCAAATAATTGCAAATAATCTATTGTGTTAGAACATTTAATTTATAAACAAATAATTTTTCTTATTATGGAGTTGATCATCATAATTTCATTTCATGATTATCTTGTTTAACATGTGCCAGTCCTGTTTTTTTTTTATCACAATCCAAATTCTTCATACTTAACCCCTTAATGAACAGTGATGTACCCTGTACGGCGCCAGTCGTTTAGCCCTTAAGGTCCTGGGCTTTTTCTGCTGCGATCTCGATGACAGCGGTGAGATTGCGCTATTTCTGCATGCCCCTCGAGTGGGGCTGTGCAGGAAAAGCAGGGCAGAAGATCTCCAATGCAGAGAGTAACACTCTGTGTCCATATCTGCATTGCTTTGCGGTGGCGCTATACTTTGGTGGTGTGGGAGGGTGAGAGGGGGCAGTAGTGATTGGGACCGCTACACTGCAGAAAATGATTTTCACGGAAAGAGAGAAGATGGAAGGGATCCACTACCTATAGAAAATGTG
The DNA here is from genome assembly GCF_027579735.1 of Bombina bombina. Taxonomy (NCBI): domain Eukaryota; kingdom Metazoa; phylum Chordata; class Amphibia; order Anura; family Bombinatoridae; genus Bombina; species Bombina bombina. The sequence continues at coordinate 278,690,812 of NC_069505.1, forward strand.
TTGGAAGAGGGGAGCGGGGAGGGGCCTACAGAATGATCGGTTGGAGGGGGAGGTGGGGAAGGGGAGGGGGGCTGCTACACTACATAAAAATATTTAGTTTTTTTTTTTAAAAAAAGGTACAAATTTAATATGAATTGGGTACTGGCAGACAGCTGACAATAACTAAGATGGTGGATACTAGTTAGAGGGAGGAGGTTTAGAGAACTGTTTAGGGGGGATCAGGGTGGTTGGCGGGAAAGGGGGGGAATCCTACACTGCAGATTTTCTTTTTTTAAATGCCCTAAACTTAATTGTCAGACTGTCTGCCAGTACCTAAGATGGTGGTGACCAGTGGTGGGTGAGGGAGAGAAGAAAGCTGTTTAGGAGGGATCAGGTAGTGGGAGGTATCAGGTGGGAGGGTAATTTCTACACTATTGGTAAACTTAACCTTACAAGCTACCTGATTAACCCCTTAACTGTCAGGAATTTCAGAAGTGTGGTGTGCAGCTGCAATTAGCGGCGTACTAAGTTTGTGAAAAAGTAAAAAAATTTTTTTAATGTGATTGCATTTGGCAGCAAAACGGTAGCATGAATATACCAAAATGTGCCTAGATCACTATTTTTCAAACCTGTCTGCAGGCCTCCCCAACAGGCCAGGTTTTCAGGATTACCTTGGATTAGAAAGGTAAAAACCATGTTTACTAATCAGCTGATTATCTTAGCTGTGCTCCAATTTAGATATCCTCAAAATGTGACCTGTTAGGGAGGTCTGAGGACAGGTTTGATCAGATCGATACCTTGTCTACTAAAAATAATATATATAGTTTTGATAGGTAAATAAAAAAAGGCTCTTTTTCTGTTTAAATGGAGTGATAGCAAAAATGCTAAAATTGCTCTGGTCTTTTGGGTACGTTTTTGTCTGTAATTCCTGGTCCTTAAAGGGACACTAAACCCAAAAAAATTCTTTCATAATTCAGGTAGAGAATACAATTTTAAACAACATTCTTATTTGCCTCTATTATCTAATTTGCTTTATTCTTTAGATATCCTTTGCTGAAGAAATAGCAATGCACATGGGTGAGCCAATCACACGAGGCATCTATGTGCAGCCACCAATCAGCAGCTACTAAGCCTATCTAGATAGGCTTTTCAGCAAAAGTATATCAAGAGAATGAAGCAAAATAGATAATAGAAGTAAATTAGAAAGTTGTTTAAAATGGCATGCTCTTTCTAAATCATGAAAGAAAATGTTTGGGTTTTATGACCCTTTAAGGGTTAAAAACACAATAGTTTTTCCCTTTATAATCTCCTTGGCAAACATTTTTAACTTATTACTGAGTACCCTTAAAGGGATATGACCACAATTTTGTATCCATGATTCAGACGGAGCATATGGTTTTAAATAACTTTCTAATTTACTTATATTATAACATTTTCTTGGTTCTCTTGTTATAATCTGTTGGAACCAAGGGCATAAACCCAGGAGCATTCACGAGTCTAAAGAATATGGCAGTAATTTTACAAGAATGTTATCCATTTGCAAACGCACTAGAGGGCAGCACTGTTTCCTGCCATGCAGTGCTTCAGATGCTACCTAGGTATCTCTTCAACACAGAATATCATGGGAACGAAGATGGAAAGTTTTTTTTTTTTAAATTGTAGGATCTGTCTAAATCACAAAAGAAAATTTGGGAGTTTCATATTTCTTTAGAGGTACATGAAACCCCAAATTTATATTTCAGAATTAAGATAGAGAATACAATTTCAAACAACTTTTTACTCCGATTATCAATTTTTCTTTGTTCTCTTGGTATCTTTATTTGAAAAGCACTAATGTAAGCTTAGGAGCCGGCCCATTTTAGTTCAGACCCCGGGTTGCACTTGCTGATTGGTGGCTAAATGTAGCCACCAATTAGCAAGCGCTACCCAGGTGCTAAACAAAAAATGGGCTGGCTCCTAAGCTTACATTCCTGCTTTTTCAAATAAAGATACCAAGAGAACGAAGAAAATTTGCTAATAGGAGTAAATTTGAAAGTTGCTCAAAATGGAATGCTTTATCTGAATCATGAAATAAATAATTGGGGTTTCATATGCCATTAAGTTTTCACATGTAACATTTGTTTTGCGCATGTGCAAAACACACTGACATTACTCCCACCGTACTGTATGATGTTAGAAAGTAATGTCACCAAACAGATACCAATGCTGCCTGCTCAGTCAATTAAAGTTACACAAGTAACAAGAAGCCCTTTCACTCTAATAGAAATTAGCCAGATCCATAGTCCGGTAAAGATACATATTAAAGACTATACCGATAATGCAAATGTTCAAAACCTTTTTGAGATCAAGCAATATACAGGCTCTTCAACCTGTAATATAATCACTAATACCCTGAAATCACCATTTTAATGCTGATTAAATGTGTACAGATAATTTTTGCGAAATCAGGAGATTAACAATGCAGATTTCATGCTGTTTCTGAAGGGTAACAATTTCCAACTTCTGGGGTACTAACAGCTGAAACATTTTGGAATTGTTATCAATGTAAAAACAGCCCAAAGTTTAGAAATCATTATCTGATGAAAACAAGAACAAGAGTTTGATGAACCCCTTTAACACATGAAAATAAGTTAAAGGGATACTAAACCCAAATTTTTGCTTTCATGATTCAGATAGAGCATGCAATTTTAAGCAACTTTCTATTTTACTCCTATAATATTTGTTTCTTCATTCTCTTGCTATCTTTATTTAAAAAGCGGGAATGTAAAGCTTAGGAGCGGCACATTTTAGGTTGAGCCCCCTAGATAGCGCTTGCTAATTGGTGGTTACATTTAGCCACCAATCAGCAAGCATGACCCAGGTGCTGAACCAAAAACTTGCCGGCTCCTAAGCTTAGATTCTTTTTTTTTTTTCAAATAAAGATAGCAAGATAATGAAGAAAAATTGATAATAGGAGTAAATTAGAAAGTTGCTTAAAATTGCTTCTCTATCTGAATCATGTTTTAGAATTCCTTTAAATATATAGTTAAAGTTGTGCTGCAGTGTTTCTCTAGATAAAGATATGGCTGGTAAACCAATTAGAAGCAGGCATTCTTATGTATGCTCCCATCACTGGCTGCATCCTCATCAGGAGTGGCAAGAGACTGTGGGTTTTGACAGGTAATTTATCAGTAATGGATTATCGGCAGTAGCTCTAATTCTCAATGGTACAGTAAAAGTCTATTTTTGCTATTTTTGCTATGTTAATTGTGTTGCAAACAGTAGACACTTGGGGGCCTATGGATCATGTCCGACAGGCATCGCTGAATGCAGAGAGAAATACTCTCTGTGCACCAGCAGCTCTTGTGAACTGCTGGTGCAAAGCCGCCCCCTGCAGATTTGCGGCCAATCGGCCGCTAGCAGGTGGTGTCAATCAACCCGATCGTATTCGATCGGGTTGATTACTTGCGATGTCTGTCCACCTCCTCAGAGCAGGCAGACAGGTTATGGAGCAGCGGTCTTTAGATCCTGAAGGCTCGCCAGAAACACGGGCCTTCAAGCTCCATACGGAGCTTGATAGATAGGCCCCTAGATATTTAAATTCCACAAACACATTTCCTTGTTACAAAAAAAAAAAAAAAACATGTTTAAAAGGACATGAACCCCAATTTTTTTCTTTCATGATTCAGACGGACAATAAAATTTTACACAATTTCCAAATTACTTTTGTCTAATTTGCTTTATTCTCTTGGTATCCTTTGTTAAAGATGCAGCAATGCAGTAAAGGGAGCTAGCTGAATGTACTGGGTAAATCAATAACATGAGGCTTATATATGCAGCCATCAATCAGCAGTTCTGGTGTCTACCTAGGTATCCTTATTAATCAAGAAAACAAAGAGAACAAAACAAATTAGATAATATAAGTAAATTGGAAGGTTGTTTAAAATCACATTTTCTATCTTAATTATAAAAGAAAAAAAAATGGGTTTTAAAGTTCCTTTAAGCAAACATGATATAATACTGCATAAAGCAAGACCAAATGGTTCATGCACAGAAAAAAACACGAAAAAAACAAACATTTTTTTGTTTCAGAAACTAATTAGGGGGAATTTCCCTTTAAGAAGAAGAATACACTATTTGTATTATTCACATGCATATTCAAGTCTCTTGCTTCATTCTTTCACTGTACATAAGAGAATTCATTGCATGTCATAATAATGATTTCATTTAGCTGATAGTGTAATTTGGTGTCAGCAGTGGGATAGAATGAGCTCCTATAAAGGTTTGATTGAGTCTATTCATCTTATAGAGATAAACGTGGTGTTATGTTGTGTTTTATGTGAACTCTATATCAATGACTGCAATGCTTGACTTTTTTATATCTATACTTTCTAAATCAATGTAAAAACATACACACTTTTGAACTGTACTTAATTTGATATATAGATTTAGACTGTATAGGGCCATGTAGTCAATGTCTTTTTTAATACTTACTGTTTGGGTTCACATTCTCACAAAGCTCTGTCTTAGCTTCCCCATTTGGCCTGTCACTGGGCTTGTGTGACAAACGTGATGACATTGTGGCTGCTGTTACTACAGCCTTAAAGCTGCGCTTGCGTTTCTGCACGTTGAGCTCTGGGTGGAAGATTATAATATAAACCTTAGGCATGTAGAGCATCCCTAGGGCCACCGACGCACTGAGATTCATAGAGATTGTGAGCGTTGTGGTCTGAATGTAGAGCTGAAACAGAAACAGCAAAATTAGTTAGTCAGCAGCACAGCTAAAACCTCAAGTGTTCATTCCCTTATCACAACTTATATGTGCTGGTGGCAAATAGACCTTAGAACCACTTTACTTTTGTGAAGGTTAATAACATCATTATTATTATTAATAAACTTTTTTTTTAAAAAATACAATTTTGCAAAGAAAAGGTGGCGTGTTATTGGGCAAGATTTAACAAGGGCCCAACGTACCTTACCGTCAGCATCTTGGGAAGTAGGTAGCAATATGCTGCCTGATGTAACATTGCACTAGCAGGTGCTTGTGCAATGCCACTTCCTCCTTGCAAGCGTCTAATAGCGCACAAGCAGGGGCTGTCAATCAACCGGGCCAGACTTGTCTAGGGTGATTGCAAATTGCCAATTCAGAGCTGGTGTATAGGTTAAGAAGCAGAGGTCTGATGACCACTGTTTTGTAACTATCAGCTGCAGGCTCCAAAGCAATATCATGCAGCTTTATAAATAGAGCCCAGAGGTTTTTGGGCATAATGATTAATGGGATAGTAATGATTCAGAGAGAGCAAGAAATTAAAACAAAACCTCCCCAATTTACTTCTATTACTAAATTTTCTTTGTTCTCTTGGTATCCTTCAAATAGTAAACCTAGGGAGCTTAGGAGCATTCATGTGTGTTTAGCCGTCTATGGCAACTGTCTGCAATAATTTTTCTAGCAATGATATACATTGCTGCAAATATTGCTGCCCTAGAGTGCTAAAGACACAAGCACGCTCCTAAGCTTCTATGAGCCTTTCTAACTCTTCAACAAAGGATACTAAAAGAACAAAGCAAATTTGATTGATAAAAAAAACTACACTGGCTTTTTTTTAAATTGGAGTCTTTGGCCTCTAGTTATTAAGGTCTGTCGGACCTGATCCGACAGTGCGGATCAGGTCCGACAGACCTCGCTGAATACGGCGAGCAATATGCTCGCCGTATTCAGCATTGCACCAGCAGCTCACAAGAGCTGCTGGTGCAATGCCGCCCCCTGCAGAATCGCGGCCAATAGGCCACCAGCAGGGGGGTGTCAATCAACCCGATCGTACTCGATCGGGTTGATTTCCGGCGATGTCTGTCCGGAGGCGGAGAGCTTATGGAGCAGCGGTCTTTGTGACCGCTGCTTCATAACTGCTGTTTTTGGCGAGTCTGGAGACTCGCCAGAAACAGGGGCCATCAAGCTCCATCCGGAGCTTGATAACTAGAGGCCTTTGTCTAAACCATGAAAATGTAATTGCTATTTTACTGTCCCTTTTGACCTTTTTGATATTTTCTTACGACAGGATAAAAATCTGTCACTTATTAACATTTAACTAATTAATAGTATGAAAAGTTCAAATAAAATCAAAATCAGTTCAGCTAAATAACACATTTCATTTATCCAGAACCTGCAAATCAGAGAAGAAAATGCATATTTTACGGCATATTCTACAGAGGAGAGGTCCTAAAAGGGACATAAAAAGAAAAAAATGCGTTTGAAAGATTACTGTTTAAAGGGCCATAATAACCAAATGTTTAACACTTGAAAGTGATGCAGTATAGCTGTAAAAAGCTGACTAGAAAATATCACCTGAACATCTCTATGTAAAAAAGAAATATATTTTGCCTCAAAAGTTTCTCAGTAGCCACATCCCATTGTAAAGGACTTCTAAGCAGCAAATCAGTATGTCTGTCCCGGGACAGCTAAGGGAGTGAGCTTTCGTGCACACTCATCTTATTTCCCTATTCAGTGTAAGGAAGTCTACTATGAAATCTCATGAGAGTTAAGTGAAATCTTATGAGATCACAGTAAAAGAGTTCATGACCTCAGCACTGTTGATGCTGATTGGCTGCTGTTCATTTCTTCATTTTTTTATTTTTTTTTAACTGCAGCTGGGTAGCAGCTGAGTATAACTTTTTACACAGAACTTACTCTGCTGAGCTGAGTAAATTGTGAGGTAAAATATCTTCCTTTTTTACATAGAGATACTCAGGTGATATTTTCCTGTCAGCTTTTTACAGTTATACTGCATCAGTTTCAAGTGATTTAGCATATGAGTATTATGTCCTTTTAAACATTAACATATGTTTTTGTTTAAGACATTACTTTGATTCCCACCTTAACAGGAAGTGCATGTTTGTGCACAACTCATTTGCATGGACAGATTGCTTACAGGCTGTTAAACAAGAATTTGAAATCTCTATTGGTGGATATTGACAGAACTCTCAAGAGTGAAAATCAAGTTTTAGATGAAATAAAGAAAAAAAATTACTTTAAAGGGACAGTAAAGTCAAAATTAAACTTAAAGGGATTAAATAGAACATGCAATTTTTAACAACTTTTCAATTCTCAAGTGTGCTCAGGAGAAGATGTGTCTTTAGCCACCTGGTAGCAGCATCTGCAACAATGTTAATTTTAATGTTATATATAGTTGCAAACACTGCTACCATAGTCTATTAAACCATGTGCATGCTCCTTAGCTCTTATCAGCCTACATCAACCACATCATTTCATAATAGAAGTTTAAAATTGCATGAATCGTAAAAGTTTATTTTTTTACTTTACTGACTATTTAATGTGCTTTAATCCTCAGTAAATCCCAAGTGAAAGAGGATAATCGTCTGTGGAAAAAAAGGCACCAAGCAGTATATGGTTGCGATACACAAAACCTAAGCACAAAACACAAGAAATTAGCACAATATGTAAGAGATGAGTTATACACTTGTGCTTCTATCTCTCTTTCCCCATTCACTTTCATCTTTGCTCCCCCTCTATCCCCAAGTGCCATTCCTACCCATCTTGGTGCCATCTGTTTTTGTGCCATCTTCTTTCCAATTCTCTCAACTACTGTGCCATCCTCTCTCTGTTTCCATTTTCATCCTCTCTCTCTCTCTCTCTCTCTCTCTCTCTCTCTCTCTCTCTCTCTCTCTCTCTCTCTCTCTCTCTCCCTCTCTCTCCCTCTCTCTCTCTCTCTCTCTCTCTCTCTCTAACTATGGCATCAATTCTCCCTTTACTATCAACATCGTTCTGCTTTGTGCCACACTTGTTGTTTAGCTCATCCTTTTGTTTTGTTTTTGTTAGTTACAGACCCTTTGTTCTAGGATAAAAGACCGTTTGTTTCTTTTGATATCCATTTCTTTTTTTCTTCTCTTTCTCTATCATTGTGCCATCCATACTATTCCTCTATCCTTTCTCATTGTGCCATCCATACCATTCCTCTCTCCTTTCCCATTGTGCCATCCATACTATTCTTCTCTTCTTTCTTTATCATTGTGCTATCCATACTATTTATCTTTCCTTTCTCATTGTGCCATCCATACTATTCCTCTCCTCTTTCTCTATCATTGTGCCATCCATACTATTCATCTCACCTTTCTCTATCATTGTGCCATCCATACTATTTCTCTTTTCTTTCTCATTGTACCATCCATACTATTCCTCTCTCCTTTATCATTATGCCATCCATACTATTCCTCTCTCCTTTCTCACTGTGCCATCCATACTATTCCTCTCACCTTTCTCTCTCATTGTGCCATCGATACCATTCCTCTCCCCTTTCTCTCTCATTGTGCCATCCATACCATTCCTCTCTCCTTTCTCTCTCATTGTGCCATCCATACAATTCCTCTCCCCTTTCACTTTCATTGTGCCATCCATACCATTCCTCTCCCCTTTCTTTTTCATTGTGCCATCGATACCATTTATCTCCCCTTTCTCTCTCATTGTGCCATCCATACGATTCCTCTCCCTTTCGCTCTCATTGTGCCATAAATACCATTCCTCTCCCCTTTCTCTCTCATTGTGCCATCCATACCATTCCTCTCCCCTTCGCTCTCATTGTGCCATAAATACCATTCCTCTCCCCTTTCTCTCTCATTGTGCCATCCATACCATTCCTCTCCCCTTTCACTCTCATTGTGCCATCCATACCATTCCACTCCCCTTTCTCTCTCATTGTGCCATCCATACCCTATTCTCTGCCCTTTCTCTCTCATTGTGCCATCCATACCATTCCTCTCCCCTTTCTCTCTCATTGTGCCATCCATACCATTCCTCTCCCTTTTCTCTCTTATTGTGCCACCCATACCATTCCTGTCCCCTTTCTCTCTCATTGTGCCATTCATACCATTCCTCTCCACTTTCGCTCTCATTGTGCCATCCATACCATTCCTTTCCCCTTTCTCTCTCATTGTGCCATCCATACCATTCATCTCCCCTTTACTTTTTTATTGTGCCATCTATAGCATTTCTCTCCTCTTTTCTCTATCATTGTGCCACCCATAACATTCCTCTTCCCTTTCTCTTTCATTGTGCCATCCATATTATTCATCTCCCCTTTCTCTACCATTGTGCCATCCATACCATTCCTCTCCCTTTTCTCTATCATTGTGCCATCTATACTATTCGTCTCCTCTTTTCTCTATCATTGTGCCATCCATACCATTCCTATCCTCTCTCAATCATTGTGCCATCCATACTATTCATCAACCCTTTCTCTATCATTGTGCCATCCATACTATTTGTCTCCCCTTTCTCTATCATTGTGCCATCCATACCATTCCTCTCCCGTTTCTCTTTCATTGTGTCATCCATATTATTCATCTCCCCTTTCTCTACCATTGTGCCATCCATACAATTCCTCTCCCTTTTCTCTATCACTGTGCCATATATAATATTTGTCTCCTCTTTTCTCTATCATTGTGCCATCCATACCATTCCTATCCTCTCTCAATCATTGTGTCATCCATACTATTCATCAACCCTTTCTCTATCATTGTCATCCATACCATTCATCTCCTCTTTTCTCTATAATTGTGCCATTCATACCATTCCTCTCTCCTTTCTCTATCATTGTGCCATCCATACCATTCCTCTCTCCTTTCTCTATCATTGTACCATCCATATCATTCCTCTCCTCTTTCTCTATCATTGTGCCATCCATACTATTCATCTCCCTTTTCTCTATCATTGTGCCATAAATACCATTCATCTCCCCTTTCTCTCTCATTGTGCCATCCATACCATTCCTCTCCCCTTTCACTCTCATTGTGCCATCCATACCATTCCACTCCCCTTTCTCTCTCATTGTGCCATCCATACTATTCCTCTCCCTTTCTCTCTCATTGTGCCATCCATACCATTCCTCTCCCCTTTCTCTCATTGTGCCATCCATACCCTATTTTCTGCCCTTTCTCTCTCATTGTGCCATCCATACCATTCCTCTCCCCTTTCTCTCTCATTGTGCCATCCATACCATTCCTCTCCCTTTTGTCTCTTATTGTGCCACCCATACCATTCCTGTCCCCTTTCTCTCTCATTGTGCCATTCATACCATTCCTCTCTGCTTTCGCTCTCATTGTGCCATCCATACCATTCCTCTCCCCTTTCTCTCTCATTGTGCCATCCATACCATTCATCTCCCCTTTATTTTTTTATTGTGCCATCTATACCATTCCTCTCCTCTTTTCTATATCATTGTGCCACCCATAACATTCCTCTTCCCTTTCTCTTTCATTGTGCCATCCATATTATTCATCTCCCCTTTCTCTACCATTGTGCCATCCATACCATTCCTCTCCCTTTTCTCTATCATTGTGCCACCTATACTATTCGTCTCCTCTTTTCTCTATCATTGTGCCATCCATACCATTCCTATCCTCTCTCAATCATTGTGCCATCCATACTATTCATCAACCCTTTCTCTATCATTGTGCCATCCATACTATTTGTCTCCCCTTTCTCTATTATTGTGCCATCCATACCATTCCTCTCCCCTTTCTCTTTCATTGTGCCATCCATATTATTCATCTCCCCTTTCTCTACCATTGTGCCATCCATACCATTCCTCTCCCTTTTCTCTATCATTGTGCCATATATACTATTTGTCTCCGCTTTTCTCTATCATTTTGCCATTCATACCATTCCTATCCTCTCTCAATCATTGTGTCATCCATACTATTCATCAACCCTTTCTCTATCATTGTCATCCATACCATTCGTCTCCTCTTTTCTCTATAATTGTGCCATTCATACCATTCCTCTCTCCTTTATCATTGTGCCATCCATACCATTCCTCTCTCCTTTCTCTATCATTGTGCCATCCATATCATTCCTCTCCTCTTTCTCTATTATTGTGCCATCCATACTATTCATCTCCCTTTTCTCTATCATTGTGCCATCCATACCATTCCTCTCCCCTTTCTCTATAATTGTGCCATCCATACCATTCCTCTCTCCATTCTCTCTCATTGTGCCATCCATACCATTCCTCTCCTCTTTCTTTATCATTGTGGCATCCATACTATTTGTCTCCCCTTTCTCTTTCCTTGTGCCATCCATACCATTCCTCTCCTCTTTCTCTATCATTGTGTCATCCATACTGTTTGTCTCTCCTTTCTCTATAATTGTGCCATCCATACCACTCTTCTTCCCTGTCTCATTGTGCCATCCATACCATTCCTCTTCTCTTTTTCATTGTGCCATCTATAACATTCCTCTCCCCTTTCTCATTGTGCCATCCATACCATTCCTCTCCTCTTTCTCTATCATTGTGTCATCCATACTGTTTGTCTCCCCTTTCTCTATCATTGTGCCATCCATACCACTCCTCTCCCCTGTCTCATTGTGCCATCCATACCATTCCTCTTCTCTTTTTCATTGTACCATCTATAACATTCCTCTCCCCTTTCTCATTGTGCCATCCATACCATTCCTATTCTCTTTTTCATTGTGCCATCTATAAAATTCCTCTCCCCTTTCTCATTGTGCCATCCATACCATTCCTCTCCACTTTCTCATTATGCCATCCATGCCATTCCTCTCCCCTTTCTAATTTTGCCATTCTAATTCTGTCCTCCTTCCCTCATTATGTTATCTTCTCATTATACCATCATATTATGTCTCCATTCCTTGTGCCAAGGTCTCTTTGTTCTGCTTAACCCTACTGTGCCATCCTTTCTTTTCATCATGGTGTTATCCTCTCATTTCTATGTGCCCTCATTGTATAAGCTTTTGTTAATGTCTCCCACATTGTGCCACCCTCCCCTTTTTATCCCTAATTATTAAGTCAGCATCTCTTTTATATCCTCACAATTGTTATATGTTCTCTTTTTCATAGACACCTGTGCCATACCATTTGTTCCTTTCATGCCTGTCTTACTGTGCCATCTTCACTTTATGTTCTACCATCCCCCTCAGTGTACCATCCTCTCTCACCACAATCCTCTGACTTTGTTAACGTTTCCTGCTATCTGCTCCAGTTTACTCATTTTTCCTTGTTAGCAGTTAACGCCACTTAGTTAATGGAGCCTGTGCTGTCTCTGTCTGCTTTCTCGCAGTTCTCCTCCAGTGGGATCAGGAGTACCACCACCATCTCGCATGATAACTGCAGCTAAATTAAATACAGGCTTTAAGCTTCTTTCAGCCTCTCACTCCCCAAAGAATCTGTGAAGATTGATTTTATTTTTATGCTACTCTGACCATGTCTTTACTTTTGGTTTGAGTGGGTATTTTAGTAAGAATTATATAAAGACAACCATTTCCTCTCCATCATACTTCTGCTATGTTCTGTACGAAACCAACCGGATTTAAGTCACAAGTTAATTAATACCTGATGAATCCATACACAATTTATGCATGAACAAGATACAAGAAATGGATGTACAGCAAATAAATTCAGTACAATAAACAATTCATACTAGTGAAAGATAAATACTTTCTACAAAACAAAAAGCGAAGCACAAACACACATGTTAGAAAAACTCACAAACATTAAAGCTAGACATACAAGTATTCGCGGACACACGCACTTTAGCCATATGGACAAGTGCACCCAAATATACTCTGTAGATACTAAGCTTGTGCATTTGTTTCGTAACCAATGTGAATTGGTGATGAAAACAGAGAAAATCAGAAGGAATGCATCAACTAAATTTAAATAAAACAAAGAAATGTGAAATTAATTTGTTCTATTTAAATTACCTTTAGGGTCTAAATACTTACCTGGAGAGCCGCGTTAATCCCGACACTACTGCACATAGCCCCAGGACGTGCTAATACAAGGCTTATCGTGGTGGAGCCTAGAACCTGCATTAAAGTATAAGGCTCTTTAGTGCAGGCCCTGTGATCTGCCACGCTAAGCTTCTTATTAGCGAGGCCCAGGGCTGTGTGAAGAAGGCTCGGGATTAACGTGCTTAAGGTAAGTAGAACATTTTCACCTGTAGCAAAGGAACATTTACAAAATGAGTGTAAATGTTCCATGAATATTCAGTTTTTGTTTAAGTTAAAACAAAACAAATACCGAAAAGCGCAGCAGCCGAATATCCTGAAAACGTTTTTTTTAAATATTCATTGCGAAAGATTCAGATTTTTTGCTGCTGCACAAATCTAGTAGATACAAATATTCAACCTTCTGATTCTAAGACTCCCATGAGTATGCCTGAAATTGATATGACACAACTAATTTATATGTTATTGCCTGTGACATGCCAATTAATTCATATACAGGGAGTGCAGAATTATTAGGCAAATGAGTATTTTGACCACATCATCCTCTTTAGGCATGTTGTCTTACTCCAAGCTGTATAGGCTCGAAAGCCTACTACCAATTAAGCATATTAGGTGATGTGCATCTCTGTAATGAGAAGGGGTGTGGTCTAATGACATCAACACCCTATATCAGGTGTGCATAATTATTAGGCAACTTCCTTTCCTTTGGCAAAATGGGTCAAAAGAAGGACTTGACAGGCTCAGAAAAGTAAAAAATAGTGAGATATCTTGCAGAGGGATGCAGCACTCTTAAAATTGCAAAGCTTCTGAAGCGTGATCATCGAACAATCAAGCGTTTCATTCAAAATAGTCAACAGGGTCGCAAGAAGCGTGTGGAAAAACCAAGGCGCAAAATAACTGCCCATGAACTGAGAAAAGTCAAGCGTGCAGCTGCCAAGATGCCACTTGCCACCAGTTTGGCCATATTTCAGAGCTGCAACATCACTGGAGTGCCCAAAAGCACAAGGTGTGCAATACTCAGAGACATGGCCAAGGTAAGAAAGGCTGAAAGACGACCACCACTGAACAAGACACACAAGCTGAAACGTCAAGACTGGGCCAAGAAATATCTCAAGACTGATTTTTCTAAGGTTTTATGGACTGATGAAATGAGAGTGAGTCTTGGTGGGCCAGATGGATGGGCCCGTGGCTGGATTGGTAAAGGGCAGAGAGCTCCAGTCCGACTCAGACGCCAGCAAGGTGGAGGTGGAGTACTGGTTTGGGCTGGTATCATCAAAGATGAGCTTGTGGGGCCTTTTCGGGTTGAGGATGGTGTCAAGCTCAACTCCCAGTCCTACTGCCAGTTTCTGGAAGACACCTTCTTCAAGCAGTGGTACAGGAAGAAGTCTGCATCCATCAAGAAAAACATGATTTTCATGCAGGACAATGCTCCATCACACGCGTCCAAGTACTCCACAGCGTGGCTGGCAAGAAAGGGTATAAAAGAAGAAAATCTAATGACATGGCCTCCTTGTTCACCTGATCTGAACCCCATTGAGAACTTGTGGTCCATCATCAAATGTGAGATTTACAAGGAGGGAAAACAGTACACCTCTCTGAACAGTGTCTGGGAGGCTGTGGTTGCTGCTGCACGCAATGTTGATGGTGAACAGATCAAAACACTGACAGAATCCATGGATGGCAGGCTTTTGAGTGTCCTTGCAAAGAAAGGTGGCTATATTGGTCACTGATTTGCTTTTGTTTTGTTTTTGAATGTCAGAAATGTATATTTGTGAATGTTGAGATGTTATATTGGTTTCACTGGTAAAAATAAATAATTGAAATGGGTATATATTTGTTTTTTGTTAAGTTGCCTAATAATTATGCACAGTAATAGTCACCTGCACACACAGATATCCCCCTAAAATAGCTATAACTAAAAACAAACTAAAAACTACTTCCAAAACTATTCAGCTTTGATATTAATGAGTTTTTTGGGTTCATTGAGAACATGGTTGTTGTTCAATAATAAAATTAATCCTCAAAAATACAACTTGCCTAATAATTCTGCACTCCCTGTATGCCCAATTTATAATGTATATCAAATTTATATTTTTTATGCCTTTGACATACTTCAATTAATGGTATAAAATGAAAATATTGCAAAGCATATAATAGCAATAGCATAGAACACCTGACTCTGGATTAAAGGAGATGGTGCATTTCATTTTTGACTAGAAGCAGAAAGGATTATAGTAAATGCAACAGACTGTCCCTATTTGAGATAGACAGTCCCTGATTCAGTGCTCTGTCCCACTGTCCCTCTGAGACAGTCATATTTTCCTGTTTGCAGAATTGCCCTTAGCCCCACCCACAAAGCACCCAAACATGACCACAAAATGCCCAGACAACCCAGACACACCTACCAACAGCCCAGATACACCCACCGACAGCTCAGACATACCCACCAACAGTCCAGATACACCCACTGACAGCCCAGATACACCCACCAACAGCCCAGACACACCCACCGTCAGCCCAGACAACACACCGACAGCCCAGATACACCTACCAACTGCCCAGATATACCCACCGACAGCCCAGATATACCCACAGACAGCCTAGATACACCTACCAACTGCCCAGATATACCCACCGACAGCCCAGATATACCCACAGACAGCCTAGATACACCCACCAACAACCCAGATACACCCACCAACAACCCAGACACTCCCACCAACAGCCGAGAGACACCCACTAACAGCGCAGACACAACCACCAACAGCCCAGATACACCCACCGACAACCCAGACACCCACACCCACCATATGCCCTATGTATTTTAGCAGTAGCATGCTCCCGCGCCATTGCTTTAAAGACTGTTAGTAAATATTCCAAACTGTGCAATCGTAATAGAATCCTCTAGGGCATATCGGTTCACTGTCTACTGCTGTGGTTTTGGCAGCATGTGTCTTCTTGCGAGATACCCCTAGCAGGAATGAGCATTTGATTAGTTGTTCAGTATAGAAAGTTATAAGAAACAAAAAGGACATTATCACGGGTGTGAGGGGGTAATTTGTTTTTAGGACCTTTATTTTCTACATGTAAGCCAAGCTGCAGTTTGGAATATTTACTGAAAGTGTTCAAAGCTGTAGTGCAGCAACACAATGCTGATAATTGCAATTTCGCAATTTCCAATCCATTTTTCTTCCGCTAATATTTCAAGTCGGGAGAAATCGTGATTGTGCTAGCGCAATAGCCTTTTCGGCTTCAATCCTTACCGTGATCTAAGAGCTAAGGGAAACTGTGTTCTGAAAAAAAAAGTTGCACAAACAACAAAAATACATTACAAATTACACTTACACCCATAAACTACACTATTAACCCGTAAACTGCCATCCCCCCACATTGCAAACACTAAATAATACTATTAACCCCTAAACCGCCACCCTTCACATCACAAACACTAAATAATTCTATTAACCCCTAAACCGCCTTCCCCCGAGAATGCAAAGTAATAAACTATCATCAAATTAAAATACCCATAAATTAACACAAAAAAAAAAAAACTACTATTTACCCACCCCCAAAAAAAAAATTACCATTACAAAAATTACCAAAAAATATCCTATTCTAAAACCCCTAAAAACAAATACACAAAAAAAAAACTATTCTAAAAATAAACTACCAACAACAGTCCTTAAAACAGTCCTTAAACGAACACATGCATGTGCACGAGAAAACTCCGCTAGCGATTTTTGCGCTTTTCGGGCAACCACTGGCGCAAAATAATGAATTTCTCAACTTGTAATATGAGTGGATCCCTAGAAGCGCAAAAATGCATTATGCTAGCGAAAAATTTAGATTTACTGCGGCACTTGTAATCTAGCCCATAGGGTATATGGTAAAAGCTAGTCAAACTATTGAAAATGGAGGCAGCCTGATAAGCATAAGTAAAGGGGGGGAGAAAAAGATTAATAAAAATGAGATATTTCAGAGCTAACTGTTTGGCGAAAATAAAAAAAGTGTCACATCAAAAATACATTATAAAGTACACTCATAATTACACTCAGATTACGAGTTTTGCATTATGAGTGGCTCGGTAATAACTTGCAAGTTATTGACACCACTCACCTTTAATAGCACTGCTATTGCAATTTTGCAAAAACCCGGCGATATGGCTGCATTGAGCTCCATACCGCACACAAATACCAGTGCTGCTTTGAGCAGCCTAACACCTGCAATAAAAGAGTGTAAAGCTCCGTAACGCAGCCCCATTGATGTCTATGGGGAAACAAAATCTATGTTTACACCTAACACCATAAACCACGAGTCTAAACACTCCTAATCTGCCGCCCCCGACATTGCCGACACCTACATTATACTTATTAACCCCTAATCTGCCGCCCCCAACGTCGCCACCACTTACCTACACTTATTAACCCCTAATCTTCCGCCCCCAATGTCGCCACAACCTACATAAATTTATTAACCCCTAATCTGCCGCCCCCAACGTCGCCGCCGACACTATACTAAAGTTATTAACCCCTAAACCTCTGGCCTTCCACATAAATATATTAACCCCTAAACCTAACTCTAAGTCTAACCCTAACCCTAACACCCCTAACTTTAATATAATTAAAATAAATCTAAATAAAACTTAATATCATTACCTAAATAATTCCTATTTAAAACTAAATACTTACCTGTAAAATAAACCCTAAACTAGCTACAATATAACTAATAGTTACATTGTAGCTATCTTAGGTTTTATTTTTATTTCACAGCTAAGTTTGTATTTATTAACTATTTAATAACTACCTAGTTAAAATAAATACAAATTTACCTGTAAAATAAAACCTAACCAGAGTTACACTAACACCTAACATTACAATAAAATTAAATAAATTACATTAATTAAATACAATTAACTAAATTTAAAAAAAAACATTGAATTACACCAAAAAAAAGAAATTATCAAATATTTAAACTAATTACACCTAATCTAATAGCCCTATCAAAATAAAAAAGCCCCCTCAAAATAAAAAACCCTAGCCTACACTAAGCTGCTAATAGCCCTTAAAAAGGGCCTTTTGCGGGGCATTGCCCCAAAGAAATCTGCTCTTTTACCTGTAAAAAAAAATACAAACAACCCCCCAATAGTAAAACCCACACAACCAAACCCCTCAAATAAAAACCTATCTAAAAAACCTAAGTTCCCCATTGCCTGAAAAGGGTATTTGGATGGGCAAGATATGCAGAAATATAGAAATATTTGATTATGAATAAATAGAACATATTCCGTTACGTAAAGAACATTGGAATATGAAATATTCATATTTTCATGTCTGGCTAGTGCTAATGAGAATATGTGATGATGTTTGTGCGAGAGAGTGGGTGTTTTTTAAACTTTTTTTTCTCTATTGACTTCTATGGGGAAATACGTGAACGCGCTTATGACATTCTAAATTAAGATTGTTGCACTAGTCAGGTTACCACTAGAGCAAAAGTGGTATACCAGCACAACCTGACTAGCGCAAAAATCGTAATTCTAGCAGAGTTATCGCTATAGAGAAAATGCAAGATACTGCTCCACTTGTAATCTAGCCCATTGGGGTAGTTTTACCAAGCAGCGGATGCTGCTGTCTACCCCCATACTTTCTGGCCCAATACAATTGGGTTGATTGACAACCCCAACTAGCGGCCGATTGGTTGCGAATGTGCAGAGGGCGGAATTCCGCAAGCATTTCACTAGAAATGCTTGTGCAAAGATAAATGGCGACAGCATATGCTGTCGGCATTTATCGATGTGCTGTGGACATGATCCGCTGTAGCGAATCATGTCCGCCCGCACATTGATAAATCGAGCCCATAGTGTTTAATGTCCCTTTTAAGAGAGGTTAGGAACAATTAGTAGGCAGTCATTAGCAGTTAAGGCAGTTGCACAAGCATACTATATTTATGTTACACTGGCAGACTGTGTACATGTTCACAGATTGAATCTAAGTACACAGTCAAACACTCTTGCTATGTATTGTCAGAGAGCCAGAAATAATATATGACTGGTAGCAGAAAGCCAGTATGCATGTTTGCTAGGGATAGGCAAATGTTTTGTAACGTGGAAAAATAAACACATTTTTTTTTTTTTTTTTTTTTTTTTTATAATATTTTTATTGAGAAAGGAAATCCATGAGGGGTACAGAAAAAAAAAAGCAAGGGGGAAGGACATTGGGGTGTATTTACATCTCAATTTCACATATTTAGAAGTTATAGAAATACATTTTACCTTCGAAGAAAGAGAGAAAAAACAAAACAAAAAAAGAAAAGAAAAAAAAAAAAATGTCCTTCTATGTTATATACAGCCCTTTAACCAAGGGCTTACTCACAAAAACTAAGTAAAGTCTCAGTCCTTCAAATCCCCTATCCTTCTTAACAACACCAAAACAATTAATTCCTCCCTGCAAGAACAACCTTTTATTATATGGTATGTAAACAGCAAAACAAGACGGGGGGAAAGAGAAAAAAAAAAAAAAAAAAAAAGAGGGGGATATAAGTATAATATAGTATCCTCAGTCTTCTCCTATACCCAGCTCAGTATACCAAGGGTAACTCATTTCTAAGTATGGCATTCATTACGTACTCTGTAGATCTAAGTGGATAGATAATTTTCTTTTGCATATCCACTGACTGTGAATATATCAATATCTCCCATTTCTTAAAGAATCTCTCAACTTCGTTACTTTTGTCTGGTTCTAATAAGCATTGCTCTATAGTCATTTGTTTCATGATCTGATTATTTACTTCAGATATAGCAGGCACTTTTTTCGAGATCCATGTTTTCAATAATAAGAACCTGGCCACCCCGATAGCTAATTCAATAAATTCCTTATTATTGATCTTTTCTTTTATATCTGGAGGGAATAGAAAAAATACTAAAGCTCGATAGATCTTAAACTCTTTTTTTAATATTCTTGATAGCCAGAAACTCATTTTATTCCAATATTGTCTAATTAATGTGCATTCCCAAAAGTAATGCACAATATCAGCCCCCCTGCTACCGCATTTAACACATTTATCTTGCGTTTTGCTATTCCATCTTGCCATGGCAGAAGGGGTAAGATATATTTGATTTATAATATTATTATTTACTTCTCTAAAGTTAGTAGAAATAAAGATCTTATTAGATCTCATGATACTATTTTGTATATATTCTTCATTACAGACTGTTAAACCCTTCAAATGCCATTTCTTAACAATCAGTTGGAGATTTGAATTACCCTCCTGTCTTAATGATTCCCTGTACCATTTTTTTATTGAGAAATTCCCACCCTTACATAGATCCAAAAGATGAGTAAGTGGCGGCCAGCCCCATTCATTATTTTGATTCTGTAGTAATTTGTTAGCAAGATCTCTTAATTGTAAATAAGCAAAAAAGTCTTTGCTAGGGAGGTCAAATTCACCTCTTAGCTCTTCAAATGTTTTAATCTGTGCTATAACTGAAGTAAAAATAATTATTTGACTGATATTAATTAAGCCCTTTCTTTTCCATCTATGGAATACTGCAGATTTTAAGGCTTCTGGAAACGGAGGGTAACCAGTTATTGTTAAAAACTTAGATACTGCAAAATTGACTCTTAATTTCTTGCAGAATTGTTGCCAAGCTTTTATAATGCTGAGATATGAAAACAGACGTTTGATTTTCTGAGGGATATCTTTAACTTGTGTGTGTAATAACGCTTTAGTTGTATAAGGTTTTACAATCTCTTCTTCTAATAATTTATCTGTGAAATATTCTTTATCTATCAGCCATTCAGCTGCTATTTTAACCAGGCATGCTAAATTGTAATTCCTAATATCTGGTAATGCATAGCCCCCATATTCTTTGGAATATGATAGTGTTTTTAGAGAGATTTTTCTCCTTCCATTTCCCCACAGAAATTCTGTTATATTTTTATTAAACAGTGAGATATCGGCCTTCTTTAGAAGGAGGGGTAAATTCTGTAGTTTATAAAGGATCTTAGGGACAATAATCATTTTAATTAAACCAATCTTTCCAGATAGAGATAGTGGTAAATGTTTCCAGGCATTTAGCTGGAGGTATATTTTCTGTAGAGTTGGAGTTAAATTTGAGTCATACCAACATTTTGGATTCTTATTAAGAATGATACCAAGATACAAGATTTGATCCACAACTTTAAATGGACTTTTATACGAGTCCTTATAATTACTGAGCCATAAGAGTTCCGATTTATTAACATTTATTTTATAACCTGAGAAGGAGCTATATAGTTCTATCATTTCCATTAATTTTGGGATATTATACTTACTATTTCTTAAGAAGATCAGTATATCGTCCGCATATAATAAAATCTTTTCTTCTATATTTTTACATAAGACCCCTTGCAGCACCTGGCGAATTTTAATCGCTAGCGGCTCAATTGACAAATTAAATAAAAAGGGGGAAAGGGGGCAACCTTGTCTGGTACCTCTTTCCAATATTATTTCTGTAGAGACTAGCCCATTCACCGAGATTGTAGAAGCCGGATTGTTGTAAATGATTTTAATGAAATTTACGAATGGCCCTGAGAAACCAAATCTAAATAAAGAAGTAAAAAGATGATCCCACTGAACTGCATCAAAAGCTTTTTCAGCGTCTAGAGCTATTATAGCTGCGTCCTGGTTTAATTTATGAATTTTCTCAGGTTGGTACGATAATTCTTTAAAGTATTCAATAATGAGACATGCCTTTCGAATATTAACTACAGAACTTCTACCATTCATGAAGCCCACCTGGTTAGGATGTATAATATTACCCATGATATTTTTTAATCTATCTGCTACTATAGTGGCCAGAATCTTATAATCCACATTAAGTAGAGAGATGGGCCTGTATGAGTCTACCCTTTCAGGGTCCCTTCCCTTCTTGAAGATCATAATTGTAACAGCCCTAGTAAAGTTCTTTGACATTTCTCCATTCTCTACATAATAATAGTTAAATAATCTAGTCAAGTGTGGTGTGATTTCTTTATTTAATATTTTATAAAATTCAGCTGGAAGCTGATCTGGACCCGGGGCTTTGTTTAATTTAGATTTATATATTGTACCCTCTACTTCCTCCTCTGAAATTGGTGAATTAATTTTTTCCATTTCTTCTGCTGACAATTTAGGGGTTACAATAGTTTCCCAGAACAAATCCTTATTGACCATATCTATCTCCCGTGCACTGTAGAATTTCTGAAATGTATGATGGAAAGTCTCATTAATCTCTGTGGGATCATGTAGAAGTTTATCCTCTACTCTTAATGCAGATATTATACTACTTTTCTTCTCAGATTTCACTAATCTAGCCAGATAACTACCTGTCTTATTCCCAAACTTCATATGTTTTGCCTTTTTTTTTTAGATCCTCTCTTGTAGCTTCGCCTAGATAGAAGAGATCTCTCTCCTGTTTCGCCTGGGTATATTTTAACCAGTTATTCTTTGAGCCACATTGAAGATATCTATTATACATGTTAGTTAATTGGTTAGTAAGTTGCTTTTCTCTTTCCTTTCTTTTTTTCTTAAATCTAGACATAAAACTTACAATTTCACCCCTTAATACAGCTTTTGCTGTTTCCCATAGCGTTTCTATTCTGTCGTCATATTCTCTATTTAGGTTTAGAAAGATATGCCATTTTTCTTTTAACATAGCTATAAAGGATGCATTTTTTAGCATGTATTTGGGGAAATAGAAAGAGTTACTTTTGTAACTACTAGTTCTTATATCATCTGCAAAAAATTCTAATGTGATGGGTGCGTGGTCAGAAATTGCGAAATCCTTTATATCAGTCTTGGGTTCTGTTTTAAGGATGGAGTCAACTACTAGGAAGTAGTCAATTCTAGAAAGTGATCTTAGTGATTTAGATAGACATGTGAATCTTTTGACATCTGGGTACTGAGCTCGCCATATATCAGATACTTTAAGTGTTTTTTTAAATGTATTTAAGATTCTCATTTCCTTCACTATTCTACAGTCCTTCTCTCTACCTTTTGTGCTCTTCCTATCTATTGGAAATTTAGGTGTTAAATTGAAATCTCCAGCTATTATTAAATTGGTCTCTACATACTTCAACAAAACTGCTTGGAGTTTGCCCCAGAAGTCCATATCTAAATTATTCGGACCATATACATTGCATATAGTATATATCTTCTTCCTAATTTCTAATTGCACTATAAGATAGCGAGCATTTTCATCTAAATTAACCTCTAAAATTTTATAGTCCAGATTTTTGCTCAGTAAAATAGCGACTCCTTTTTTCCTTTCTGTACATGGTGTGGCTAGAATTTCTTTTACCCAGTTAATTTTTAATTTAACTATTTCCGCTGCCGATAATCTAATCTCTTGCAATAATCCAATGTCAGTATTAAGTTTTCTAAGATGTTTAATGATTGCCTTTCTTTTTATCGGGGATACAATTCCTCCGACATTCCATGATGTGAAATGAATTAGCGGTTTTAAACCAGTAGCCATATTATTATTCTAAACGATTTTTTATTATAGATAAATCCACCTTGGTTACTTCCGTTACTTTATTAAAACTACGTATATAGAGAAGGCTGAGGAAAAGAGAAAAATAAAAAAAAAAAAAAATAAAAAAAAATAAAAAAAAAAAAAAAACAAAAACAAAAACAAAAACAGAAACAAAAACAAAAACAAAAAAAAAAAAAACAAAAAAAAAAAAAAAAAAAAAAGGAAAAGGGGAAATAAAAATCATTTAGCACTGTCTGAGAATATATCATCGTGCTTTTCATGGTCTTTTAGCAAGATATTGTATAGCTTCTTCACTGTTTTGGAAAGATTTAAAACCTCCCTTATCCCCTATCTTTAAGATAGCAGGATAGATTACAAACGCTTGTATACCTTTTTGTATAAACTGTGAGCACAACTGGGACATTACTTTCCTTTTATTGGAAGTTTCCAGAGAAAAATCCTGGAAGATAAGAATCTTTCTATCCTCTAGCATTAGTGGTTCTGAAAGTTTTTTGTAGTGTTTTAAGATTTCTAGTTTATCTTTGTAGTTTAAGAATTTAGCTATCACAGGTCTAGAGAAAGACCTATTTGGGCGCTCTTCTGATACCAGCTGTTTATTGGGTCCTAGTCTATGAGCTCTTTCAACTAAGATTTCTGAGCCTTCCCTTAGTATTCCTAGACGTTTTGGGATTTCCTTTGTAATTAGAGCTTCTAGATCTGCATTTGCAAATTTTTCTGAAATACCTATGAATCTTAAATTGTTCCTTCTTGATCTATCTTCTGCTGTATCAGCTCTCTCTTGTAGTTTTGTAATTTGCTCTGATAGTGTCTCAATTATGTTACTTTTAATGCTTAATTTATCCTCTAAATCGGAGATTCGATTTTTTGCCTCTCCTAACCTCTGGTTAAATTGTTTTACTTCATTTGACACAGCTGAAAGTTCTAGTCTTAATTTGTCAAACTGGGGGAGCATTAGAGCTGATATCTGATCTATTAGTAATTGTGTGTCTATATTGCCATGTATTACATTTAGGCTTTCTGCGCTTTCTTGTGTTTGGTCATTAACAATTTTATTCCTATTTCTCTCTCTATTTTTTGCTGACGTCATAATTGGTGATTTATCTTTTAAATTATGGACAAATCTGTCCATTTATATTAATCTACTCCCTTTAAGTGAGATTTGTCTGTGTATGTGGAGATGAGGTACAAAACAGTGAAAATTTGTAGCCAACAATTGGGAAAGTGAAAAGAAGAAGGACAAACGAAACCCCCCACAAGGGGAAGTAAGGGAAGAGAAAAAGAAAAAAAAAAAAAAAAAAAAAAAAGTGAGTCAGTAGCTAACCCTCTGACTAGTGAAATTAGAATGGTGAATCTCTGTGTCTGTTAGTGCTAAGTGATTTGTAGCTCCTCAGGTAGGAAGTGAAGAAGTGAAAAAAAAAAAAAAAAAAAAAAAAGTGAAAAAAAAAAAAAAAAGGATCAAAACGTGAGCACACTAATGTAGTGCAGGGGGAGTCTTATAATATTTGCTCACCAGCTATTATTACATCTTATTATATGCAGATAGAAAAATTGACTAAAAGTTGACTTAAGCTCTTTATACTCTAGGCCCTTGATTCCTTTTAGGCAAGTATTATGAACCAATTACCATCAGTATTAGGCCTAAAAGGTTAAGCCTCTACGCAGAGAGAAAAAAAAGAAACAATATTTATCAAGCACAGTCTGGCTTTTTCATAGATTTAGATTATCTTAAAATAGAATATACAATCCTTATAGTAGTTTATATACCAGTCAAGTAGCACGCTCACTAACACCTCTGCAATAGGTTTACAGAGTAATGAGTCCCTTATGTGAGAAATACACAGCTAGCAAAAAGAAATGGGAAAGCATGGAGAAAAAAAGAGACCATGTAAACAATCCTTGCAGTTCTAAATTCTTTCCTTCCTCTTTTCTGCCACCTTCCCCCTCCCCTTCCCTGAAAACCAGGATCTGTATCTTTAACTCTTTTACCAGACATTCAATATATATGAGACAGTATTTGAGATATTAATCATTAGCATCCACATATAGATACAGTTCTATGTATAATATAACACTTGGTTAAGAACTTTTACTGCAAAGAGCTTTTTTAAACCAGAAAACATTTTTCCAATACTATATACTCTCTATCTTTGATATAGCTGCAGGAGCCTGATTATCCAGAGCAATTAGTATAGCTTACTACAGCAGATTAGCCTATAACCAGTTTTACACTGAATGCTGACATATCCACCAATAATTTTAAACTTATATATTTAGAGTCAAGTGCTCCCAGCTTGAGCATTTAACCATTTAAATAACCGGTTTGTAAAAGATCTTCTTTCTTGATAAGGAAAGTTCCAGCAATTTTTTTTAAGACTTTTTCCTTTTTTGCTTTTCCTGATATTTAATCTGAGCACCGTCCGTTATACAGCCTTAATTAGAAAAGTTCCTAAAGAAAGTCACACATGCAGCTCTTATAAACTTTTCCTGTGTTCCTCCCTTCTTATTTTTTTATTTTTTATTTTCCTTGCTTAGCCATTTTGCAGACAGTTCTGTAATTCCTTACAAGAAGGAGAAAGGCATCCAAGAAATATGGAGAAAAAGCAAGACAGTCACTGTTAGCTAAGTGTATGCCTCTTCACTGGGACCTCTAGATAAGCTGAGGAATATGCGGTAATACTGAAACCTTTTAGGGCTCTGTGCAACGATATCTCTGTTCAGCTTATTATTGTTTTTTCATGCCGTGCCCACAGCGTGCCGTGAGAAATTGTTACAACAAACTTTAAGGAGGGGTATGATAGGGTATAGCAGGGGTATATTTGTGAGTTCTTATACAGTGTGCAGCTTCACTGGCTTTTCCATAAAAACAGATATGCTTCCACATACACTTTTCGCATATTATGCTACCAGACTTCTATGCAACACTTAACCCTTACCAGCTCCTTTTCCTTTGCTGCTAGCACAGCTAATCTTGGCCACAGCAACCTTCTTATACACAGGATAGCGACCTCTCTAACGCTTTTTCCACCCCAGCAGGTAAACAGTAATCAAAAGGTTGACACCTCAAGCTTAGATTATTCACCCAGACTTTAAACTTTACACTTTGCATACATTAGCCATTTTCCATGAAAAGCAGAAACACACTTATCTTTATAGCACCGAGCGTGAGCTTGTATTCAGCATGTTTCTCCTCAGCAACGTCAATCAGAGAGTGCTGCTTCAGCTACGAAGCTTTTTACGGCAAATGAGAGACTTGGCGGAGTATCACTATACTCGTGTTCGCACGCCACTTTCAGTATGTGCTTCTCAGCACCGGCACATGGTCTTTAGTGGTGCTCCAAACTGGCTTGTAGCGCCTATGCCCGGCTCCAATAGCGGCCACTGGCTTGGAACTGGCGGGTTAGCTTTCCCTCGGTCCGCGCGGCCTAGTCGCGCTCTGCTGCCGTAGATCCCGCCCACCGGAAGTCTCCCCCAAACACAAAATAAACACATTTTAACACATTCATTCGTTTTTTTTCAATTTAGAATTTTTGCACAACATTCGTTTAATATAAATAGTGTTTCAAATGCTATCTTTAAATACAATATTCAAATTATACAATATTCAAAATAGAAAAATTCAAATAGATATAGTTGTATTTATTATTTATTCATTTACTAAATTCCCTACCACATGAACTATTAAACTTCTGAATTGTATTTGTGAAATAGAATGTTACATTTCGAAACTTCGAATGTGGATATTCGATCTAATTATGAACATTCGAAAATGAAAGTGACATTCGAAAACTGGAAATAACATCTGATTACCACATTTTAATGATTTTACGCTCTTATTAACATTTGATTGTCCAAAACAAATAACCACAGTACTATTGCCTTTTCACCACATTCGTTCTTCCCTAATGTTTACATGAACCGACAGTTTTACCAAACTGACAGATTGACAGAGTGTATTTATGAATAGTTACATAGGTAAATAGAAAACACTATGCATGATTATTGTACAGACTCTAGGCATAGTTGTATAGACAGATATTATACATAGTTACACGGACAGACTACAGGCTACATAGATATATGGACATACTCTGTGCATGATTATACAGATAGACAGTAAGGTTACATACGCTATGCATGGTGTACAGACTGTATGCATGGTTACACATTAGGTATGGTAACATACAGTATAGAAAACAATATGCATTATTATACAGACATAGTGGCCATAATAAAAACTAAAATATTGAAAAATGTCTGCATTTTTATGTAATCCAATAAGCCAATTTCCAATCTGGAAGTTTTCCAATTAAGTCAAATTAAGTTTTATAATAGTTTTAAATTATCTTTACACTGTCATACATGCCAACAGCAAAATGACCCCTGACCATAAGTTCCCTCACCTTTCTGTTTTCAAAAGCTGTATGATGGCGAGGGAACACAGTGGGGCGATGATTGTGTAGTAGGTGATAGAAGACTGTGGTCAAGAGATATCATGGGTCGGGCGAGGAGTGTGACCTATGATTAGAGTAGCTCGAAACACGTCAGGGGGTCAGCCCTTGTATCCATGCATGTTTGTTTTTTAAAAAACTATTTTGCATTAAAACTGAAATTTTTAAAACCCTACAACCCCATAGTCCAAGGACTTTCTCTTATTTTAGTGTCCCATGAGGAGCTGGAGCAGTCTCTAAAAACTGGGACATGTTCCCTGGCTGAGAAGAAGGAAGAGGGCCACACTTCTCAACTCATGACAATCTCAGAGGATACAGGATGGTTGAGAGGTCTGCATTGTGTTTACCACTCTAATGGTATTTTTAAATCTAAAGAAAACTTTTATCACACATGTTTGTGTTTGATTTTTTTCTTAACCCCTTAACGACTGTAATGTACCATGTACATTGCTTGTAATAAGGGGCTTCCAGGGCTGTAACAGCCACTTCCTGAGGCATACAGAAATACCATGATCTCACAGATGTCAGTGAGACTCTTGCTATTACACCCCTAAAAGCACAACAGACAGTTGACATTTGAGGTATGTTGGCTGTTGTTAAGGGGTTAATAAATAATTCAAGAACCAATTTTGGCCTTTTTGTACTTTTTTTTGTTGGGGGGGGGGGACTCTCCATTCTCCTATGTATGCTTAGCTTATAGCTAAAAACAATGTTTTGTTTTCTTTTTTATTAAACCAATAAACCATACAAATAATTTACAACTATGAATACATGTTCATAAATAAAATATTAAATGGATATTTTCTGATGTAGACGGAACTTACTGGGCCAGATTACAAGTGGAGCACTAATTATCGCTCATGCTTGAGTGTTAATTGCGGTAGAAGTACGCTTTTTGAGCTTGTTGGGTTGCGCTTGTATAATGAGTTAAAAGTAAACTGTTTCCGCTCACCATCTAACCCGTACTTTTGTGTGCAATATTTTTTTTAAAAATATTTTTTATTAGATAGCGTTATTATGATTTTTAATGTGTTGTGTGACACTTTTTAGTTTTGCAAAACAGTTAACGAGACCTCTGAAGTTGCGGTAATCATTCTAGTGTAAATCGCGACTGTGTTCAAGTGATCGCGTTTACTTTCAACTGAAAACCCCTGCGATAAACCCCACGAGCAAACGTTTGCACTCCGCTATCAATCTGACCAACAACTTTTAAAAAAGTTTTCAGTTTACTTCTATAAGCAAATTTGCTGCGTTCCCATGATATTCTGTGTTAAGATACCTAGGTAGGCATCTGGTGTACTACAAAGCTGGAAATAGTGCTGCCTATAGCTCTTTGCAAATGGATAACATTCTTGAAACACTGCTGCCATAAAGCGCTCCAGACAAGTGCACATAGGTTATGTCCCTGTTATTCAAAGAAAGATTACCATGAGAACAAAGAAAATGTTATGATAGAAGTACATTAGAAAGCTGTTTGAAATTGCACGTTCGGGTTTCCTATCTCTTTATCATCAGACAGCTCGGTCATGATTGCAGTTCAGTGTTTGGAAGTTGTAAAAATGTTAATTTTAAATGAACACAAATTGAAATGAAACATAATTACAAACATGTTATGAATTGCACTTGTTAGATGTTTCAACTAGAATCTAATACACAAAGCCGTCATCAGCAATAAAGGATACATTTTTAATGAGGTTTCCTTTTTCATTGGTTGCTATTTTTTTCCCCATAAGTCTATGCAAAGCCTAAGAAAACACCTGTAATATATAAGTTTCACATTCGTACCCAATCCAAATGGAGAAAATACAGATGTTCTGTAATTATTGCTGATGGAACTTTGGTGCTCTACTTGGGTGTCTGCAGAAATTTTACAGTGGGGGGGGGGGGGGCAAAAATGAAATCCTCCTAGCATTGCAAGTGTCAAAGGTGTAGCAGGACAGAGTTCCTTATTGTACACAAGAAAGTGACTCAAATGAGTGCTACAAAAAATGTTATCTTTATTTTAAATAAATAATTCTATATCTATATATACATATGTCTATATATCTGTTTCTATAGATATATAGGTATAGATATTTATTTTACATTAACATTATCATAGATAGATCGCTAAAATATTTCATAATAAAATAAATGACGTGAACATAAAATACGTGTCACTCACTTCGGGTTTCACGCTTTAGGAATAACGCAGTGTTGGATGAGAGCACATGAACAATGTTATCTTAAGATGGATCACGTAAATATTAAATATTAAATTTTGAAGAAATATGAATACTAATTAATAATAATTATAGATACTGTAAAATATACATGTATATTCTATGGATTTTTAGAATATTTTAGTACATCTAAAATAATTATTGACATTAATTATTAATATTTTTCAATAATTGTTACATGTAAAGAGTAACTTCTAGTTTGAGGGAACATTTGCCGCTCCTTACCACCTACAGAACCCCAAGGTGGGCTAGTAATATCCTACTGCTGCAACTGACATTGGTTATAATAACTTAAAGAAACATACCAAAAAAACAAAATTTAAAATGCAGATTTGTCCATTTTAATTTGAATAAAAGCAGTTTTGCTATATATTTGTATTAGCAAAAGTGTTTTTTATAAAAGCTATCACTGTTTCAGTGAGTGGGCAGAAATAATTGCTTCGGAGTCAGGGGTCAAATGAAGACTGAAAATCTGATCTGAGGACTGGTTTGTGAATGTGGCTTTTATAAGGGTTACAGGGCCACACTTTGGGACATATTTATCAAGCTCCGTATATAGCTCGAAACCTCTGGTGAGCCTTTCGAAAACACAAGTTATGAAGCAGCGGTCTAAAGACAGCTGCTCCATAACCTGTGCGCCTGCTCTGAGGCCGTGGACAGCAATCAACCAAATCAGATACGATCGGGTTGATTGACACCCCCTGCTAGCCGCGAATCTGCAGGGGCGGCATTGCACCAGCAGTTCACCAGAACTGCTTGTGCAATGCTGAATGCGGAGAGCGTATGCTGTCCGCATTCAGCGATGTCTGTCGGACATGATCTGCTGATCGGATCATGTCGGACAGACATTTGATAAATAGGCCCCTATAGGTTTGATTCAGGTATTCAGCTTACAAAGGAGTTGCAAGGCCTTGGGGTCTGATCTGAGGTATGTGGCTTATAATAATTTTACTGAGCCATGAATCTGATATGAGATCTGATGTGGCTATGTGGCGTAAAGGGACTGGATGTGGTGTACAATAAGCCTGAGCAACAAATGCATTGTCATCAGCCTCCAGCATTTAACCATTCACTGCCAGTTGAGTCATGCTAGTAGCAGTATTATTATTATTATTATTATTAATTGATTTATTAAGGAGTGTATATAACTCATGACGGGTTAGCGCGCATGAAGAATTAGTGTACTCATGTTTGGTTTGCGCAGGAGTAATTCTTCATGTGCATGAACCCAACATGAGTTATATTAAGGTGCATTATGTATTTATTAAATATAAAATTATTGAAAAATATTAATTAATGTAAATAATTATTTTAATTGTACTAAAATATTCTAAAAATCCATAGAATATACAGTACATGTATATTTTACAGTATACATAATTTTTAATAATTAATATTCATATTGCTTCAATAGTTTATATTTAATATTTACGTGATGCACCTTAAGATAACATTCTTCATGTGATCTCACCCGACACTGCATTATTCCTAAACCGTGAAACCCGAAGTGAGTTACACGTATTTTATGTTCACATGTAATTTGTTTTATTATGAAATATCTTATCTATCTATCTATCTATCTATCTATCTATCTATCTATGATAATGTTAATCTAAAATAAATATCTATACCTATATATCTATAGAAACAGATATATAGGCATATGTATATATAGATATAGAATTATTTATTTAAAATAAAGATAGTACAATGAAATGTGAAAGATTTACAGTAAATACACGGTAAAACACATTATTAAATATTAATATATAATTATTATTTAGACACATGCATATATTATAGCCCATTGCGTTGTTCAGATACTGCTTATATGAGTGTAGTTTTTTTTAAAGTATTAATGTTATGTTTGGTGCAACTTTTATTTTAGCTGTAACCGTTTACACGAGGTCTTCAGTTCCGCTAACCCAAAGTGCATTAAATTTGATTGCGCTCGAGCAAACACGTTTACTTTTAACTTGAAATATGCACGCAAATTGGCACGCCTGCGATATTCCAATAGTAATCAATTCCTTAATGTCTGAAGTAGTCGAAAATAAACATAGTTGATTATTGTAAAATCATAAAGAAGATGCATTTAACGAATGGTACACTGTAAGTTATTTTGTTGTACAACATACTTATTACCCCCGTATCCGTCTCTTCATTTCTCACATTCATACTTGCAATTTCTGTAATTTACCATAATGAAACATTCTTTGCGTATCTGTAAAGATATATAATTTAGTCTAAATGCTGTTTCTTTGTCCAGCACAGTGTAATCTTTTCAAACATAATGATTAAGGTATAAACACACATGAACCATACCACTCTGAAAAACATTCTCACACACGCTTGTTCTATTGAATTTTCGGGCGCACATTAAATATACCTTATATTACAAATTGAAAGTAAATGCAAACGCGCAGGAGCGATCGCGATTTGGTAAACACTGCTTAGGAAAAGCTGATATATGAGCAAAGCTAAAAAGTGGCACAAAACATAAAAAATGCATATCACATTACAGTAATACTCATATTAGCACTGTATAATTAAAATGATTGCTTTAAAATATTGCATTAAAAAGTTATAAGGGCGCAAAGTTTTGGGATGTTAGAAAAAAAATGGACAGAAAGTGATTTTACATAGGAATCCATAGGAACAGATGTATAATGATTTCTATTAATATAAATATGTATGTATATATATGTATTTATTTGTGTATATATGAGTTTACATACATACTGTACAGGGAGTGCAGAATTATTAGGCAAATGAGTATTTTGACCACATCATCCTCTTTATGCATGTTGTCTTACTCCAAGCTGTATAGGCTCGAAAGCCTACTACCAATTAAGCATATTAGGTGATGTGCATCTCTGTAATGAGAAGGGGTGTGGTCTAATGACATCAACACCCTATATCAGGTGTGCATAATTATTAGGCAACTTCCTTTCCTTTGGCAAAATGGGTCAAAAGAAGGACTTAACAGGCTCAGAAAAGTCA
Source organism: Bombina bombina (assembly GCF_027579735.1). NCBI lineage: Eukaryota > Metazoa > Chordata > Amphibia > Anura > Bombinatoridae > Bombina > Bombina bombina. The sequence goes on from NC_069505.1 coordinate 278,723,716, forward strand.
AAAATAGTGAGATATCTTGCAGAGGGATGCAGCACTCTTAAAATTGCAAAGCTTCTGAAGCGTGATCATCGAACAATCAAGCGTTTCATTCAAAATAGTCAACAGGGTTGCAAGAAGCGTGTGGAAAAACCAAGGCGCAAAATAACTGCCCATGAACTGAGAAAAGTCAAGCGTGCAGCTGCCAAGATGCCACTTGCCACCAGTTTGGCCATATATCAGAGCTGCAAAATCACTGGAGTGCCCAAAAGCACAAGGTGTGCAATACTCAGAGACATGGCCAAGGTAAGAAAAGCTGAAAGACGACCACCACTGAACAAGACACACAAGCTGAAACGTCAAGACTGGGCCAAGAAATATCTCAAGACTGATTTTTCTAAGGTTTTATGGACTGATGAAATGAGAGTGAGTCTTGATGGGCCAGATGGATGGGCCCGTGGCTGGATTGGTAAAGGGCAGAGAGCTCCAGTCCGACTCAGACGCCAGCAAGGTGGAGGTGGAGTACTGGTTTGGGCTGGTATCATCAAAGATGAGCTTGTGGGGCCTTTTCGGGTTGAGGATGGAGTCAAGCTCAACTCCCAGTCCTACTGCCAGTTTCTGGAAGATACCTTCTTCAAGCAGTGGTACAGGAAGAAGTCTGCATCCTTCAAGAAAAACATGATTTTCATGCAGGACAATGCTCCATTACATGCGTCCAAGTACTCCACAGCGTGGCTGGCAAGAAAGGGTATAAAAGATGAAAATCTAATGACATGGCCTCCTTGTTCACCTGATCTGAACCCCATTGAGAACCTGTGGTCCATCATCAAATGTGAGATTTACAAGGAGGGAAAACAGTACACCTCTGAACAGTGTCTGGGTGGCTGTGGTTGCTGCTGCACGCAATGTTGATGGTGAACAGATCAAAACACTGACAGAATCCATGGATGGCAGGCTTTTGAGTGTCCTTGCAAAGAAAGGTGGCTATATTGGTCACTGATTTGTTTTTGTTTTGTTTTTGAATGTCAGAAATGTATATTTGTGAATGTTGAGATGTTATATTGGTTTCACTGGTAAAAATAAATAATTGAAATGGGTATATATTTGTTTTTTGTTAAGTTGCCTAATAATTATGCACGGTAATAGTCACCTGCACACACAGATATCCCCCTAAAATAGCTATAACTAAAAACAAACTAAAAACTACTTCCAAAACTATTCAGCTTTGATATTAATGAGTTTTTTGGGTTCATTGAGAACATGGTTGTTGTTCAATAATAAAATGAATCCTCAAAAATACAACTTGCCTAATAATTCTGCACTCCCTGTATATACACATATAAATACAGGTATCTATATATCTCAATGCGGTCCTGTGCTCGGGATAGTGCAAGCTTTCGGCAGTGAAATTTTGAGTTCAAAATGAGTCTACATTAAAGTCTATAGGGATTGAGAAACTGTGATCACAACTTTGAGGTTTCATTTTTTTTTACAGCGTCATTCTTAATGGCGTCTTGTAATATGCCCCAAAAAATGTGCACGCATTAAAATAGAATTGAGCACAGAAAATGCACTTGCGGAAAAGCAAATATGCGCCTCCTTTGTAATCTAGCCCAAAGTAGGCTGCACACAATACACGCAGTTATGCACACACACACACACATATATACAATACACATACACATACTTAATGATGCACACACGCAATCACACATGTACACACTTACACAAACATGTGCACACATATACAATCACACATGCACACACACAATCACACATGTACACATTTACACAAATACGTGTACACATATACAATCACACACGCAGACCTATGCATGCACACACACACACACACGGACACACACAATCACACATGTACACATTTACACAAACACGTGCACACACACAATCACACATGTACACACTTACACAAACATGTGCACACATATACAATCACAAATGCACACACACAATCACACATGTACACATTTACACAAACACGTGCACACATACAATCACACACGCAGACCTATGTAAGCACACACATGCACGTGCACACAGTCACACACACAGGAGCTTGTACAAACATACATACAAATTTGCTCACAAGTACACAAGTACAAAAAGCCTGTCCCCTGTGCCCACAGACACAAGCACATACCTGCACACACCAGCTTGTCCCCTGTGTGCACACAGACACAAGCACATGCATGCACACACCAGCCTGTCCCCTGTGCACACAGACACAAGCACATACCTGCACACACCAGCTTGTCCCCTGTGTGCACACAGACACAAGCACATGCATGCACACACCAGCCTGTCCCCTGTGTGCACACAGACACAAGCACATACGTGCACACACCAGCCTGTCCCCTGTGTGCACACAGACACAAGCACATACGTGCACACACCAGCCTGTCCCCTGTGTGCACACAGACAAAAGCACATACCTGCACACACCAGCCTGTCCCCTGTGCACACAGACACAAGCACATACCTGCACACACCAGCCTGTCCCCTGTGTGCACACAGACACAAGCACATACCTGCACACACCAGCCTGTCCCCTGTGTGCACACAGACACAAGCACATACGTGCACACACCAGCCTGTCCCCTGTGTGCACACAGACACAAGTACATACCTGCACACACCAGCCTGTCCCCTGTGTGCACACAGACACAAGCACATACCTGCACACACCAGCCTGTCCCCTGTGTGCACACAGACACAAGCACATACCTGCACACACCAGCCTGTTCCCTGTGCACACAGACACAAGCACATACCTGCACACACCAGCCTATCCCCTGTGCACACAGACACAAGCACATACCTGCAGACACCAGCCTCTCCCCTGTGTGCACACTGACACAAGCACATACTTGCACACACTAGCCTCTCCCCTGTGTGCACACTGACACAAGCACATACCTGCAGACACCAGTCTCTCCCCTGTGTGCACACTGACACAAGCACATACTTGCACACACTAGCCTCTCCCCTGTGTGCACACTGACACAAGCACATACCTGCACACACCAGCCTGTCCCCTGTGTGCACACTGACACAAGCACATACCTGCACACACCAGCCTGTTCCCTGTGCACACAGACACAAGCACATACCTGCACACACCAGCCTGTTCCCTGTGCACACAGATACAAGCACATACCTGCACACACCAGCCTGTCCCCTGTGCACACAGACACAAGCACATACCTCCAGACACCAGCCTGCCCCCTGTGTGCACACAGACACAAACACATACCTGCACACACCAGCCTGTCCCCTGTGTGCACACTGACACAAGCACATACCTGCACACACCAGCCTGTTCCCTGTACACACAGATACAAGCACATACCAGCACACACCAGCCTGTCACCTGTGCACACAGACACAAGCACATACCTGCACACACCAGTCTGTCCCCTGTGTGCACACTGACACAAGCACATACCTGCACACACCAGCCTGTTCCCTTTGCACACAGACACAAGCACATACCTGCACACACCAGCCTGTTCCCTGTGCACACAGACACAAGCACATACCTGCACACACCAGCCTGTCCCCTGTGCACACAGACACAAGCACATGCCTGCACACACCAGCCTGTCCCCTGTGTACACAGACACAAGCACATACCTGCATACACCAGCCTGTCCCCTGTGTACACAGACACAAGCACATACCTGCACACACCAGCCTGTCCCCTGTGTACACAGACACAAGCATATACCTGCACACACCAGCCTGTCCCTTGTGCACACAGACACAAGCACATACCTGCACACACCAGCCTGTCCCCTGTGCTCACAGACACAAGCATATACCTGCACACACCAGCCTGTCCCCTGTGCACACAGACACAAGCACATGCCTGCACACACCAGCCTGCCTTACATACACACAGCTTCTCACACAAGCCTGTTCTCTGGGCTCTGCCCTGCACTGAAGGTACTATGTAAATTGTGCACTGGGCCGTGCAGATTTGCTAAGTTTGAGTAGTGACAAAAGAAGCTACCCAGGGGACATGAGGGAAACAAATGACAGCAGTTAGCAGCAGACACAGAATTGGGACTAGCGGAAGTTTCCATGGGGATGTCAGCTCATCATCCCAACCTCTCCAAACCTGAGCTGCCCTCCCCAGCTCACACAGGGGGTCTGAGGACCAGACAGCTTCAGGGTGATGTATGCTGCAGAGCAAGGGGTGTCCTTCATGTACAAAGGGCTGACAAACTGGCAGCTTGAAACAAAAATTCAATTTGGGGGTCTCAATTTTCTCATGGAAAGTCATAAATAACAGATGAGAACCACAATGTATGGAACACAGTTTCATATCCACCCAGTTCAGCCTTAGACTTACACATTAAATCCTCGTGCAGTAAATGGGGGACCTGCGACTCTCATTTGTTTGTGTATTTAACCCCTTAGTAACAAATTTAAATATTACAAATATTATTTTGTTAATAAAAAAATGCATTACAGTACTTGTTTTTAAATGTCTAATGTTTATGCAACCTGTCCTAATTTATACAGAAAACTCTGAAGAGATATTGTTGTCGACTCCCTCACCCTTTAAAGATGGTATTTTGTAATGTATTACAGATGTTGTGCTAGATCTTTGCAATCCATAGCTAAGAGTGACTGGGTCACTTCATAGGGACACTTTTGCTATCAATTACTGTTTATGTGTGATAAAATCCTGAAGGCATTTCAAAGTACAGAAAATGTGGTGCTGCAGTACAATTTTTAATTAAGAAAAATAAAACACCATTACAATTTACTCTGACTATTCATTTTGCCTGCATTTGCTGTAAAATCATTGGGCAAGATTACATATGCGGCGTCGCCCGCAAAAGCCGACACAGGTTTTTTTTTTTTTTTTTTTTTTTAAGTTTTAAACAAGCTTTATTAAGTTTAGCAAGAGATACAAACAATGGCAAACAGTGTACATTGAATAATCAAACAAAGTGTAGGAGTCCCGCCCACAGCACTAGGCAGCGAGCACCACCCCAACAATGTTATCAAGTAAAGTTTTGTACAGTTTATTCAGAGAGAAAGCATTGTGAGTATAATAGTCCAACAGGTTTATTATTTTCTTGCTTTCTTCTTTTTGAGAGCAGTGCGAACGTCTTGAGCTTGTATCCACAAGCAACGAGCTCGTGGTTTTAATTTACTATAGTCAGTTAGAACATAAACTTAGGGATTTGACATCAGATATTAAGGCAAAGTTATACAAATCTATTTTCAGCACGCTTGATTCATGCTGCTGAATATGACCCCAGGTCTGACGTCTTACTCATGTAGAAAGGTATAAAAAGAGTTGAGGATAGAACAAGAAGAGTCAGATTAGAGAAAAAGGGGGAGAGAGAAGAAGAGGAGAGAGAGAAAAGAGGGGGAAAAAAAGGGGGTGGGGGTGGGGGGAAGGAGTGCGGGGAAGGGGTAAAGGAGACTGCGCGGAGGAAGTTTTCTGAATGGTGTTTCAAAGCTATTTGACTGGTAGTTATAGCCGTTTGCCCTCCCAGGCTAGAGTCATCATCTCATGTGTGGCAAGCCTCCCAGTTTTAAGAAAGTGAAATCGCTCCAGCCTAAGGAGGTCCCCCACCTTATGTCTCCACTCCTGTACAGTCGGAATCTGAGGGCTCCTCCAGTGTGCAGAGATGAGTCCTTTCGCGCCGTCCAGCATTATAAGAAAGAGTATGTGCCTATCCGTACCCACTACCTTAGGCAGATCATGAAAAATCAGATATGTTGGTTTGGGGGGTATGATGATTCCCAAAATTTTGCTCATTTCTCCCAGCACCCTCCCCCAGAATGGCATTATTCGTGGACAGTTCCACCAGATGTGGAGAAGAGAACCCTCCTCTCCGCAGCCCTTCCAGCACTTCCCGTCAGTGTTAGGATAAATTTTCTGCAGTCTCTGAGGTGTTAGGTACCACCTACTAATTAATTTGTAGTGCATTTCCAAGATTCTCGCGGAAACAGAGGCCTTCTTAATCTTTCAAAAGATCTTAAGCCAGTCCCCATCAGATATATCCACTGCCAGATCATTTTGCCATTGGGATGTATAAGTCGGGAGGACAGCACCGCCTTTGCTCAGCAAAAGCTGGTACAGATGAGAGATGAGGTGAGTCTGCGTTTGCTGCATCGTGCATAGAGCCTCAAAAGTTGTTCTGTTCCTCGCCAACGCACCCCGATCCCTGCAAGTGTTGTAAAAATGTGTGACTTGTGCCATCCTGTACCAGGATGCGAAGATCTCCTGATCCCACTCAACTAGCTCCGCGTGTGTTTTGAGTTTATCGTTCTGGAGGGCATTAGAATAAACAGTTTCAACTAAGGCGTAGCCTGCCCCCATAGAACGTCTCGGGAGCTCCATTCCCAGATCAGGGTTTTCCCGTAAGGGGATGTTTGGTGAGATGCGAGTGGACACATAAGCGCCTTCATCCAGCACCCTATCCCACAGCCGACACAGGTTTTTATGTGGTTTTGATATCATATATACGGTGCAGCATATAAATGTGGTACGTATATTTCCCCCATCGCCCGCAATTTTTACTCCCATAAGCTAACATAGAACCGCGTCGCAAATTGGTATCACATATTCAGTGCAAGGACTTACGCAGGAGGAAATTGAGAAACTTTACTCCATTTTCACCTCGCCACACATAGGCAGGCGCAGCAAGCCTTACGCTGAAAATGTGAGTACTGTAACTCCTGTAACTGCCTGAAAATAAACACCTAACGCATGCGCAATATCTACCTGTCAACCGCTAACCCCCACTGCAATAACTAATAAAATATATTAACCCCTAATCCGCCATTAACCCACATCACAATAAATGTAATAAATGTATTAACCCATAATCCTCCATTAACCCACATCACAATAAACCTAATAAATGTATTAACTCCTAATCCGCCATTAACACACATCGCAATAAACCTAATAAATGTATTTACCCGTAATCCACCATTAACCCACAGCGCAATAAACCTAATTAAACTTTTAACCCCTAATCCGCCATTAACCCACAGTGCAATAAACCTAATAAAACTATTAACCCCTAATCCGCCAAACCCACACAACGCAAATAACTAATTATATTACTAAGACCCCTAACCTAACACCCCCTAAATTAACCCCAATTACCTAAACTAAAAATAAATTAAATTAATAATAAAAAAAATTATAAAAAAAATTTAAATAAAAAAGCTAACATTACTTAAAAATGAAAAACCTAAAATTAAATTAATCTAAGATTACAAAAAATAAAAAAAGTCTAACTTTACGTAAAATAATAAACCAAATTATCAAAAATAAAAAAATTAAACCTAATCCCAATGAAAATAAAAAAGCCCCCCCAAAATAAAAACACCCCATAATCTAAAACTAAGCTACAAATAGCCCTTATAAGGGTCTTTTGTAGGGCATAGCCCTAAATTAAACAGCTCTTTTACCTTAAAAAATACTAAGTCCCCCGTCTAAGAGTAAACCCCCCCACCCACCAAACCCCCAAAAATAAAAAAAACCTAACACTAAAAAATCCTAAACTACACATTGCCCCTAAAGGGGCATTTGTATGGGCATTGCCCTTTTAAAGGGCATACGGGTCTTTTAATGCCCTTAAAAGGGCATTCAGCTCTTTTAAGAGTGCCCAATAAATCCCTAATCTTAAAAAAAAAAAAAAGCAAAAAAAAAGCCTAAGTCTAACCCCCAAATAGGTACTCACTATTCCTGAAGTCCGACGGAGAAGGTCATGTTCCAGGCGGTGAAGTCTTCTTCCAAGCGGCCGACATCTTCTTCCAAGCGGGGATCTCTTCCTTCTTCATTGAGGACCAAGCCGGCTCAGAGCGGAGATGAGCGCAGAGCTGGACCAGCGACTGTGGAGCCATGGAGCATGGAGTATCCTCTTCAAACGATCGCCGCCGTACACTGAAAAGTGAATTCAAGGTATGCATTTAAATATCGTGTCCCTTGAATTTCTATTGGCTGATTTGATTCTTTAAATTCAAATCAGACAATAGGATGAGAGCTACTGAAATCCTATAGGTTGATCCTCCACGCTCCGTGGCCCCACGGTCGCCGGTCCTGATCATCTTCGCTCCGCACCGGCTTGGTCCTGCTTGAAGAAGGAAAAGGCCCTTGCTTGGAAGAAGATGTCGGCCGCTTGGAAGAAGACTTCACCACCTGGAATAGAACCTTCCCTGCCGGAATTCAGGAATGGTAAGTACCTATTTGGGGGATAGACATAGGCTTTTTTTTTGGGAGGGGGGGGTTAGATTAGGGATTTATTGGGCACTCTTAAAAGAGCTAAATGCCCTTTTAAGGGCAATGCCCTTACAAATGCCTCTTAAGGTTTTACTGTTAGAGGGGGGACTTAGTATTTTTTAAGGTAAAAGAGCTGATTAACTTAGGGCAATGCCCTACAAAAGGTACTTTTAAGGGCTATTGGACTGGTATCTTAGTATTAGATTAAGGTTTTTTTTTATTTTGGGGGGGCTTTTTTATTTTCATACGGCTAGATTTAGAGTTTTGTCGCTAACGACCAGCGTATTTAACGCTGGCATTTTTCTGGCCGCACCTTTAAAATAACTCTGGTATTGAGAGTCCACAGAATGGCTGCGTTAGGCTCCAAAAAAGGAGCATAGAGCATATTTAACGCAACTTCAACTCTCAATACCAGAGTTGCTTACGGACGCGGCCAGCCTCAAAAACGTGCTCGTCCACGATTCCCCCATAGGAAACAATGGGGCTGTTTGAGCTAAAAAAAAAAAACTAACACCTGCAAAAAAGCCGCGTTCAGCTCCTAACACAGCCCCATTGTTTCCTATGGGGAAACACTTCCTACGTCTGCACCTAACACTCTAATATGTACCCCGAGTCTAAACACCCCTAACCTTACACTTATTAACCCCTATTCTGCCGCCCCCGCTATCGCTGACCCCTGTATATTATTTTTAACCCCTAATCTGCCGCTCCGTAAACCGCCGCTACTTACATTATCCCTATGTACCCCTAATCTGCTGCCCCTAACACCGCCGACCCCTATATTATATTTATTAACCCCTAATCTGCCCCCCACAACGTCGCCTCCACCTGCCTACACTTATTAACCCCTAATCCGCCTCACTAACCCTATAATAAATAGTATTAACCCCTAATCTGACCTCCCTAACATCACCGACACCTAACTTCAAACATTAACCCCTAATCTGCCGACTGGAGCTCACCGCTATTCTAATAAATGTATTAACCCCTAAAGCTAAGTCTAACCCTAACACTAACACCCCCCTAAGTTAAATATAATTTTAATCTAAGAAAATTAATTAACTCTTATTAAATAAATTATTCCTATTTAAAGCTACATACTTACCTGTAAAAATAAATCCTAATATAGCTACAATATAAATTATATTTATATTATAGCTATTTTAGGATTTATATTTATTTTACAGGTAACTTTGTATTTATTTTAACCAGGTACAATAGCTATTAAATAGTTAAGAACTATTTAATAGCTAAAATAGTTAAAATAATTACAAATTTACCTGTAAAATAAATCCTAACCTAAGTTACAATTAAACCTAACACTACACTATCAATAAATAAATTAAATAAAATACCTACAATTACCTACAATTAAACCTAACACTACACTATCAATAAATGAATTAAATACAATATCTACAAATAAATACAATTAAATAAACTAACTAAAGTACAAAAAATAAAAAATAACTAAGTTACAAAAAATAAAAAAATATCTACAAACATTAGAAAAATATTACAACAATTTTAAACTAATTACACCTAGTCTAAGCCCCCTAATAAAATAACAAAGCCCCCCAAAATAAAAATAATGCCCTACCCTATTCTAAATTACAAAAGTTCAAAGCTCTTTTACCTTACCAGCCCTGAACAGGGCCCTTTGCAGGGCATGCTCCAAAGAATTCAGCTCTTTTGCCTGTAAAAAAACCACAATACCCCTCCCAACATTACAACCCACCACCCACATACCCCTAATCTAACCCAAACCCCCCTTAAATAAACCTAACACTAAGCCCCTGAAGATCTTCCTACCTTATCTTCACCATACCAGGTATCACCGATCCGTCCTGGCTCCAAAATCTTCATCCAAGCCCAAGCGGGGGCTAGACATCCATCATCCGACGGCTGAAGAAGTCCAGAAGAGGGTCCAAAGTCTTCATCCTATCCGGGAAGAAGAGTAGATCCGGACCGGCAACCATCATCTTCCAAGCGGCATCTTCTATCTTCATCCGATGAGGACCGGCTCCATCTTGAAGACCTCCATCGCGGATCCATCCTTCTTCTCCGACGACTAGACGACGAATGACGGTTCCTTTAAATGACGTCATCCAAGATGGCGTCCCTCGAATTCCGATTGGCTGATAGGATTCTATCAGCCAATCGGAATTAAGGTAGGAATATTCTGATTGGCTGATGGAATCAGCCAATCAGAATCAAGTTTAATCAGATTGGCTGATTCAATCAGCCAATCAGATTGAGCTCGCAATCTGATGAGCTGATTGAATCAGCCAATCGGATTTAACTTGATTATTTTTAAGTAATGGTAGCTTTTTATTTTAATTGTAACTTAGTATTTTTTTATTTAGGTAATTGGGGTTAATTTAGGGGGTGTTAGGTTAGGGGGCTTAGTAATTTAATTAGTTATTTGCGTTGTGGGGGTTTGGCGGATTAGGGGTTAATAGATTTATTAGGATTATTGCATTGTGTGGGTTTGGTGGAATAGGGGTTAATAGTTTCATTAGGTTTATTGCATTGTGGGTTAATGGTCGATTGGGGGTTAATAGTTTTATTAGGTTTATTGTGATGTGGGTTAATGGCGGATTAGAGGTTAATAATTTTTTTAGGTTTGTTGCGATGTGGGTTAATGGCGGATTAGGAGTTAATACATTTATTATGTTTAATGCGATGTGGGTTAATGGCAGATTATGGGTTAATATATTTATTAGGTAGATCGCAATGTGGGTGAATGGCGGATTAGGGGTTAATACAATTATTAGGTAGTTTGCGCTGTTCTGGTTGGCAGATTTAGGGGTTAATACATTTATTATGGGGGTGATGGCAGATATAGGGGTTTTGACGTGTTGGGTTTATTTTTGGGAGGCGTGTTAGACTTTTACTGGAGATTTAACTTCTTTTTTTTTATTAGGTGCCGGCAGTTTCTAAAGTGTCGTAAGTCACTGGTGACTCCAGAAATTTGTATGTACGCACATTTCTGGACATCGCTAGTTTATCTGACTTACGGCACTTTATGAACTGCTGGCGCTGTATATGTGATTCCCCTATGCGGGTTTCAGCAGTTACGCTTAAGCCTGCGCCGCATATGTAATTTTGCCCATTGTGTGAAACGTGTGCTTGCACCACTTTTTGCAGAAAGGTTGGAGTGCTTCCATCATACTTAATTATGGTGAAATTTACTAGTCTGTGATTGGCTGATGTTTGTCACATAATACAGGAGGCCGAAAAATTGGAGGAAAAACAAATTTGACAGAAAAAAAATCTAATGCTTATTAGGTGTTAAATCATTGTCTTTTATTATGCACTTGTTAATTATACAATTCTACAGCATTGAATGGTCCTTTAATTGTTTTTGTGTCCTAAATACCCTACTGGATAAGGAAAGACAACAAGCTTCTGCAGGATGCTCACGCCCTGATTCTGTATATTAATTGTCACTTCTGGCGTTCTACACTAAACATCTAAGTATAGTTGAGAGTGATAAGTTGTATGACAAATACTTGCACTTCTTCAGCTGGACGAGCTAATTTAAGTTGACATTTCATTAGATAATTAGGCAGTACAAGGCAGGTGATTCTCGATGCTCTCTCTATTCGCCTCTGCATGCTCATTTGGTCAGTTTCCAGCACCATGTACTGAGGTAATTGATCGAGGGTTCGCGCCAAACTGACTGGGAGATTTCCCTGAGGGGCCTGTGAACACCTGGGATTCCATATGATATATGTCTTCTGCTGCCATAACAGTAACATTTTCATTTCTGCAGTGGAGGATTACTTCAGTCTAATGGTGTTTTAGTCTGTTAATGTATGTGTGAAGAGTAAGATCCAGAACACATCTTGTGGTTACGTAATAATGTCATTAGGCAAACAACAAACTGCATAAAAAGGCTTTAGATTTGTAGCACTGTCCAATATTTGCCCTGAATAGCAAAAGACAGGCAAGGTTTAAAAGCACAATAAACTTTAAAAATAAAATTGACTAACTTAGGCCTAGATTTGGAGTTCGGCGGTAAAAGGGCTGTTAACGCTCCGCGGGCTTTTTTCTGGCTGCACCATAAAATTAACTCTGGTATCGAGAGTTCAAACAAATGCTGCGTTAGGCTCCAAAAAAGGAGCGTAGAGCATTTTTACCGCAAATGCAACTCTCGATACCAGAGTTGCTTACGGACGCGGCCGGCCTCAAAAACGTGCTCGTGCACGATTCCCCCATAGGAAACAATGGGGCTGTTTGAGCTGAAAAAAAACCTAACACCTGCAAAAAAGCAGCGTTCAGCTCCTAACGCAGCCCCATTGTTTCCTATGGGGAAACACTTCCTACGTCTGCACCTAACACCCTAACATGTACCCCGAGTCTAAACACCCCTAACCTTACACTTATTAACCCCTAATCTGCCGCCCCCGCTATCGCTGACCCCTGCATATTATTATTAACCCCTAATGTGCCGCTCCGTAAACCGCCGCTACTTACATTATCCCTATGTACCCCTAATCTGCTACCCCTAACACCGCCGACCCCTATATTATATTTATTAACCCCTAACCTGCCCCCCACAACGTCGCCGACACCTGCCTACACTTATTAACCCCTAATCTGCCGAGCGGACCTGAGCGCTACTATAATAAAGTTATTAACCCCTAATCCGCCTCACTAACCCTATCATAAATAGTATTAACCCCTAATCTGCCCTCCCTAACATCGCCGACACCTAACTTCAATTATTAACCCCTAATCTGCCGACCGGAGCTCACCGCTATTCTAATAAATGGATTAACCCCTAAAGCTAAGTCTAACCCTAACACTAACACCCCCCTAAGTTAAATATAATATTTATCTAACGAAATAAATTAACTCTTATTAAATAACTTATTTCTATTTAAAGCTAAATACTTACCTGTAAAATAAATCCTAATATAGCTACAATATAAATTATAATTATATTATAGCTATTTTAGGATTAATATTTATTTTACAGGCAACTTTGTAATTATTTTAACCAGGTACAATAGCTATTAAATAGTTAAGAACTATTTAATAGTTAGAAATAAAAAAGAGGGCGCCACATAGCGTGATATTGTTGGCTCAAAGTCCAAATGGGTAATTATTATCGTCGCTTACCGGAGAACGATGCACCGTATTGTAACCGGTGCTGACAGGCAGGCTAACACTTTCAGTGGTTAGCACACTGGGTGGGCTCCGGCAGATTGTACACAGCTGGTACTCAGCGTTCACTTGATTGGTGTGCGTCTATGCAGCTAGCGAGTCAGACACTGTGGTGGATCAGACAATTTCAAACCTTTGTCAGGGAGGAAGCACTGCAGTAGATCGAACACTTTGACACCTTAACCAGGAAGGCTCGAAAGAGAACAGAGGACAACTTCCGTATATAAAATAAATGAATTTTATTCCATACAATCTGCTACGCGTTTCTAGACCTACACCGGTCTTTTCATCAGGCATACAAACAATGGAACCATTCGAGCCTTCCTGGTTAAGGTGTCAAAGTGTTCGATCTACTGCAGTGCTTCCTCCCTGACAAAGGTTTGAAATTGTCTGATCCACCACAGTGTCTGACTCGCTAGCTGCATAGACGCACACCAATCAAGTGAACGCTGAGTACCAGCTGGTAGGAATTTTCTGATTGGCTGATGGAATCAGCCAATCAGAATCTAGTTCAATCCGATTGGCCGATCCAATCAGCCAATCAGATTGAGCTCGCATTCTATTGGCTGATCGGAACAGCCAATAGAATGCGAGCTCAATCTGATTGGCTGATTGGATCAGCCAATCGGATTGAACTTGATTCTGATTGGCTGATTCCATCAGCCAATCAGAAAATTCCTACCTTAATTCCGATTGGCTGATAGAATCCTATCAGCCAATCGGAATTCGAGGGACGCCATCTTGGATGACGTCCCTTAAAGGAACAGTCATTCGTCGTTCAGTCGTCGGTCCGGATGGATGTTCCGCGCTGGATGTCTTCAGGATCCTGCCGCTTCGCTCCGGATGGAAGAAGATCGAAGATGCCGCTTGGAGAAGATGTTTGCCGGTCCGGATGTCCTCTTCTTGCCGGATAGGAGGAAGACTTTGGAGCCTCTTCTGGACCGGATTATGGATCGCCAACCCCCGCTTGGGTTGGATGAAGATCTTGGAGCCAGGACAGATCGGTGATACCTGGATGGTGAAGACAAGGTAGGAAGATCTTCAGGGGCTTAGTGTTAGGTTTATTTAAGGGGGGTTTGGGTTAGATTAGGGGTATGTGGGTGGTGGGTTGTAATGTTGGGGGGGGGGTATTGTATGTTTTTTTTTACAGGCAAAAGAGCTGAAATTCTTGGGGGATGCCCCGCAAAGGGCCCTGTTCAGGGCTGGTAAGGTAAAAGAGCTTGTAACTTTTTTAATTTAGAATAGGGTAGGGAATTTTTTATTTTGGGGGGCTTTGTTATTCTATTAGGGGGCTTAGAGTAGGTGTAATTAGTTTAAAATTGTTGTAATATTTTTCTTATGTTTGTAAATATTTTTTTATTTTCTGTAACTTAGTTCTTTTTTATTTTTTGTACTTTAGCTAGTTTATTTAATTGTATTTATTTGTAGGAATTGTGTTTAATTAATTTATTGATAGTGTAGTGTTAGGTTAATTGTAGGTAATTGTAGGTAGTTTATTTAATTATTTTATTGATACGGTAGTGTTAGGTTTAATTATAATTTAGGTTAGGATTTATTTTACAGGTAAATTTGTTATTATTTTAACTAGGTAACTATTAAATAGTTCTTAACTATTTAATAGCTATTTTACCTGGTTAAAATAATTACAAAGTTGCCTGTAAAATAAATATTAATCCTAAAATAGCTATAATATAATTATAATTTATATTGTAGCTATATTAGGATTTATTTTACAGGTAAGTATTTAGCTTTAAATAGGAATAAGTTATTTAATAAGAGTTAATTTATTTCGTTAGATAAAAATTATATTTAACTTAGGGGGGTGTTAGTGTTAGGGTTAGACTTAGCTTTAGGGGTTAATACATTTATTAGAATAGCGGTGAGCTCCGGTCGGCAGATTAGGGGTTAATAATTGAAGTTAGGTGTCTGCGATGTTAGGGAGGGCAGATTAGGGGTTAATACTATTTATGATAGGGTTAGTGAGGCGGATTAGGGGTTAATACATTTATTATAGTAGCGCTCAGGTCCGCTCGGCAGATTAGGGGTTAATAAGTGTAGGCAGGTGTCGGCGACGTTGAGGGGGGCAGATTAGGGGTTAATAAATATAATATAGGGGTCGGCGGTGTTAGGGGCAGCAGATTAGGGGTACATAGGGATAACGTAGGTGGCGGCGATTTGCGGTCGGAAGATTAGGGGTTAATTATTTTAAGTAGCTGGCGGCGACGTTGTGGGGGGCAAGTTAGGGGTTAATAAATGTAATACAGGGGTCGGCGGGGTTAGGGGCAGCAGATTAGGGGTACATAAGTATAACGTAGGTGGCGGTCGGCAGATTAGGGGTTAAAAATTTTAATCGAGTGGCGGCGATGTGGGGGGAGCTCGGTTTAGGGGTACATAGGTAGTTTATGGGTGTTAGTGTACTTTAGGGTACAGTAGTTAAGAGCTTTATAATCCGGCGTTAGCCAGAAAGCTCTTAACTCCTGCTATTTTCAGGCGGCTGGAATCTTGTCGTTAGAGCTCTAACGCTCACTTCAGAAACTACTCTAAATTCCGGCGTTAGAAAGATCCCATTGAAAAGATAGGCTACGCAAATGGCGTAGGGGGATCTGCGGTATGGAAAAGTCGCGGCTGAAAAGTGAGCGTTAGACCCTTTAATCACTGACTCCAAATACCAGCGGGCGGCCAAAACCAGCGTTAGGAGCCTCTAACGCTGGTTTTGACGGCTACCGCCGAACTCCAAATCTAGGCCTTATTTTGCCCTTTTATCCCAAATTTAACTCTAAAGATTTGGTTTTTCTATTCCTTTAAAATCAGCTATTGCAGGGGTCAACAAATTTGTTTAAAATTTAGGAACCAGAATATGTGGTATTTGTACTGTATATAAAAATATGGAGCATAACCCAAAACATTAGGAGCCAGGGGTAAAATTCTAGGAGCCAATTGCTCCCTAGCTACTGTTTGTCGAGCCCTGGGCTATTGTGTACCCTTCAGACTTAATGGGATATGATACCCAAATGCTGAAGACTAAAGAATATTACATGAACATCTCTATGTATAAAATGAAGATATTTTACCTCAACATTTCTTCAGTAGCCATATCAAACTGTAAAAGGGACTTTAAACAGCCAATCAGGATGCTTGTCCTGAGACTTGCAAGAGAGTGTGCATCTGGCATGTGCAGGCACAATCATGTTATTTCCCTCCTCAGTTTAAGGAAGTTTACCATGAAATTGTTTGAGATTATGGTGAAATCCCAGAAGATCACAGTAAAGCACTCTGCACTATTGTTTTTTTTCACCATACCAAAGACAGTAAAAACATAATTTATGCTTACCAGATAAATTCCTTTCCTTCCTGGCAGGGAGAGTCCACAACTTCATTCCTTACTGTTGGGAAATACAACATCTGGCCCCCAGCAGGAGGCAAAGACTAGCCAAAGACTTAAATATCCATCCCACTTCACCTATCCCCCACTAAGTCTGCTGAGGGAACAAGGAAAAGTAGGAGAAACATCAGGGTATAAAGGTGCCAGGAGAAATAATATAAAAAAGGAGCCGCTCAACAAAAATAAATTACAGGCTGGGTCGTGGACTCTCCCTGCCAGGAAGGTAAGGAATTTATCTGGTAAGAATAAATTATGTTTTCCTTCCTTAAGGCAGGGAGAATCCACAACTTCATTCCTTACTGTTGGGAAAACTATACCCAAGCTCCAGAGGACACTGAATGAATAACAGGAGGGAACAAAAAAGAGGTGGACCCTATTCTGAGGGTAACCACAGCCTGCAAAACTTTTCTCCCGAAAGCTGCTTCAGCCGAAACAAATACATCAAACTTGTAAAATTTAGAAAAAGTGTGTAAAGAGGACCAAGTAGCCTCCTTAAAAATCTGATCCATAGAGGCTTCGTTCTTAAAAGCCCAGGAGGAAGCCACTGCTCTAGTGGAATGAGCCGTTATCCTCTCAGGAGGCTGTTGCCCCGCTGTCTCATATGCTATGTGGATGACACTCCTCAACCAGAAAGATAGGGAAGTCATAGTAGCCTTCTGCCCCTTACGCTTCCTTTATAGATGACAAACAAAGATGAAGATTGTCTGAATTCCTTAGTAGCCTAAAGATAGAACTTCAAGGCACGAACCACATCTAGATTGTGAAGCAAGCGTTCCTTTGCTGAAGAAGGATTAGGACACAAAGAAGGAACAACAATTTCTTGATTAATGTTACGATCTGACACCACCTTAGGGAGGAAACCAAATTTAGTACGTAAAACCGCCTTAACAGCATGAAAAACAAGATAAAGGGGGTCACATTGCAAAGCTGAAATCTAAGAAACTCTGCGCGCAGAGGCAATAGCCAACAAAAAAAGAACCTTCCAAGATAACAATTTAATATTAACAGTATGCATAGGCTCAAACAGAGTCTGCTGCAAAACACTAAGAACAAGATTAAGGCTCCAAGGCGGAGCCCCAGATCTAAACACAAGTCTTATCCTGAAGCTCAGCCAATCTCTTGTGCAGTAACACCGACAGGGCCGATATCTGTCCCATCAGGGAACTAGCAGATAGGTCCTTCTCCAGTCCATCCTGGAGAAAAGATAAAATTCTGGCAACCTCAACCTTTTGCCAGGAAAAGCCATGCTTTTCACACCAGTACAAGTAAGTCTTCCATACTTTATGGTAGATACGATGAGTAACTGGCTTACGAGCTTGAACCAGAGTGTTGATAATAGTCTCAGAAGACCCTCTCTTTGCTAAGACTAAGACGTTCAATCTTCACGCAGTCAGCCTCAGAGAATCTAGATTTTGATGAACGAAGGGACCCTGTATCAGCTGATCTCTGCGACAAGGTAACCTCCACTGAGGAGATGAGGACATCCCCACCAGATCCGCAAACCACGTCCTTCATGGCCACGATGAAGCAATCAGAATCACTGATGCTCGCTCCTGCTTGATGCGAGCCACCACATGAGGGAGAAGCGGTAATGGAGGAAAAAGATATACGAGTCTGACCCTCCATGGTGCTGATAGGGCATCTATCAGTTCTGCCTAAGGATCCCTCGACCCATACCTGGGTAGCTTGGTATTGAGGCAGGATGCCATGAGATCTATCTCTGGCATCCCTCACTCGCTGCATATCTCTGCAAACACCTCGGGTGGAGAGACCATTCCCATGGGTGAAAGGATTGCCTACTGAGGAAGTCCACTTCCCAGTTGTCAAACCCAGAATATGGATCTCTGACAGCGTACATCTGTGAGTCTCCACCCACTCTAGTATCTGAGATACTTATCTCATCGCCAAGGGACTTCTTGTTCCCCCCCTGATGGTTGATGTAGGCAACCAAGGTTATATTGTCTGATTGGAATCTGATAAACTGGGACAAACCCAGAAGCGGCCAAGCCTTCAAGGCATTAAAGATTGCCCTGAGTTCCAATATATTGATTGGAAGGAAGGACTCCTCCTGAGCCCACAACCCTTGTGCCTTCTTGGCACCCCAAATGACTCCCCAGCTGGAAAGGCTTGCGTCCGTAGTCACGATCTCAAGAAACACGCGCCTTGGGACAGATGATCTAGATAGAGCCACCAAGAGAGCGAGTCTCTCGACAGATTGTCCAGCACAATCTGTTTAGACAGATCTGAATGGTCGCTTTTACATTGTTTCAGCATGCATAGTTGTAAGGGTCTGAGATGGAATCTGGCAAAGGGAATTATGTCCATACAGGACACCATGAGTCAGATAACCTCCATACACTGGCTTACTGAGAGTCTCAAGGAGACCTGAAGTGCAAGACAAGCAGTAGTTAGCTTGCAACGTCTCTGATATGTGAGAAATATTCTCATGGATATGGAGTCTATTATCGTCCCCAGGAAATGCACCCTTGTACTTGGAGTAAGAGAACTCTTTTCCAAGTTTATCTTCCATCCATGTGATTGAAGAAGACTGAGAAGGGACTCAGAATGTTCTTCTTCTAGATGAAAATATGGTGCCTGTACCAAGATATCTTCCAGGTAAGGCGCTACTGCTATACCTCGTGTTCTGGCAATGGCTAGAAGAGCTCCCAGAACCTTCAAAAATATCCTTGGAGCAGTAGCTAGGCCAAACAGTAGAGCTATGAACTGGAAGTGCTGGTCTAGAAAGGCAAACTTCAGGAACTGAAAATGTCCCCTGTGAATTGGAACGTGAAGGTATGCATCCTTTAGGTCTATGGTGGTCATAAACTGTCCTTCCTGAACCAGAACAACGATTGACCATATTGTCTCCATTTTGAAAGAGGGAACACTCAGAATCTTGTTTAGGCATTTTAAGTCCAGTATTGGACAAAATGTTCCCTCCTTTTTTGGAACCACGAAAAGATTTGAAAAAACTCCAAACCTATTTCTGCTGTAGGTACTGGGACAATTACTCCTAGAGAGGAGAGATCCTGTATGCAACCTAAAAAGGCAGTTCTCTTTTCTGGTCTTGTAGACAGTCTGGAGAGTAGGAATCTGCCCCTGGGCGGATAGGATTTGAATCCAATCCGGTATCCCTAAGATACAACCTCCACGACCCAAGCATCCTGTACTTCCTGGAACCAAGTGTCTGAAAAATGCCTAAACAAGTCTGCCCCCTACTCGATCCGATCCTGGATCAGGGGCCGCACTTCTTAGTCTGTTTGGACTTATTCCAGGACTGAGCCGGCTTCCAAGTACTCTTGGGCTGCTCTGACTTGGATGAGGATTGCTGTCTTGTGATTTGTCAGAGCGAAAGGAACGAAAATTAGACAATTGCCGTCCCTTAGGACTATTCTTCTTATCCTGTGGTAGGAAGGCACCCTTCCCTCCGGTAACGATAGAAATAATGGAGTCCAGCCCTAAATGGAATAAAATATTCCTCTTGAAAGGAAGAGAAAGGAGTCTGGATTTAGAAGTCATATCCGCAGACCAAGACTTCAACCAGAGAGCCCGGTGGGCTAGGACCTCAAAGCCTTTGCATTTAGGAGAATAATCTGCTTATTCGCATCACAGATGAAGGAGTTAGCAATTCTCAGAGCTTTAATTCTCTCCTGAATATCCTCTAGGGGAGTCTTCAACTCAATGAACTCCAGAGGGTCGCACCAGTAGGTAGCTGCTCCAGCAACCACGGCTACAGCTGCCGCCTGTTGAAATAAAAACCCTGTATGTTGAAACATCTTCCTCAGAAATGTTTCCATTTTCTTATCCATAGGCTCTCTAAAAGAAGAGCTATCCTCCAGAGGGATAGTAGTACGCTTAGCCAGTGTAGAAATAGTGCCATCCACCTTAGGGATGGAGCCCCACAAATCGAATTGAGAGTCATGGACCGGGAATAATTTATTAAAAGTAGACGAGGGGGAAAAATAAATTCCTATTATTTCCCATTCATTATTAATAATGTTCACCATCTTAACTGGCACAGGAAAATTCAGAGGGACCTTCCTGTTTTCATAAACTAATTTAGGTATCTTAGGTTCCTCAGGGATTTTAGCCTCTTGAACCTCTAGCGTAGATAGAACCTCCTTTAATAAAATAAAAAACACAGATGCTCAATTTTAAATCTAAAGGAGGGTTCCTCCACTGAAGGAGGTTTAAAAACTGAAGTCTCTAGGTCAGGAGTACTATGTTTAACCTTTCTCCCTGCTAGAGGAAGGTAAGGCTGCAGACATTGTAACTGTGTGGTAAAGTCCGCAGGAAAAAAGCCCCCTCTAGAAGGAGGATTAGTTTTGCCGTGGGGAACTGCATGTGGAGTGGGTAGTGTAGAAAGGGTAGTGATCTCTCGAGACACAGATTCCTGAGATGTAGACCGCTCAGAGGGGCTTTTAGCGCTATGAATATTAGCAGGCTTGTTTCCCTTCTTAGACTTTAGAACAGTGCTTAGGCAAATGGAACAAAATTGAGCAGGCGGGCAAACCACGGAGTTATATGTGATCTTAGAGTTACCTTTAATGCAATAACATTATAACTATCAGGCTGTAACTAAGCCAAGTTTAATATTACTAGCATTAACTCTTGCAAGATCTCTGGTAACCTTAAAAATCATTTAACTGAATGGTGAACAACTTTACAGTATCGCAAGTAATATTCTAACACCATTATATAATAACTTAATTATATCTACATCAGTGATTCACCACTCAATAAATATTTAGTTTAATCTGTATAACTTTTATATACAGTTTTCATAGGAAGGCGTTTCAACACTTCTACATTGCATTGCTATTTTAATCAATTCCGCTACTATTGAAGTTGATACAATAATTTCTCACAGGACGGTGCACATAGATATTTCTAGATTTTCTGACAGTACACTGTATTACTATGTGAACAGCGTTATTATGTGAACAGTACCTGGACAGGAGGCAATGTCCTAGCATTTTTTGTACATAACACAATAGGATTTGATTCCAATTATTAGTCTTGCGTGTGTTGACTAGTGTCTGCATTAATACCAATATATTTATTTCATACCTGGGTTATTTACAGAATATAATTGAGACCTTAGTTTTTCTGACAGAATACCTGACTAATCACCATTATTGTTATATGTGGTCAGATACCTCAGATCTATTATACAGTATTCTCTAATAGTTCTCTAGTGTTTTTAAATGTGCCCAATTTTTAATTAATTCTAATAAAGTGTTATGTTTTTAATGTGTCCTTATTTTTCACGCACACCACGCCACACTTCTACACACCTATGAGGGAGTGAGTGCTTTTATGTGTACTCTTTTTGTGTAACCGCCTGGTTACTTATACTTCATTGTGAATTAGTACACAGTACCCAAGGGCTTCAGTTATTACAATTAAGGCCACTTCTTTGACTACTACTAGCCCATCCCTCAATATCTTAAGTAGTGCCATCACACATCCTTTCCCTTTGAAACCACGGCTTTCTCACAATATAAACAGAAATTATTAATCAGTACAGAAGGAGTGGAACCTTCTAATGTAGTATCAGAGTCCTTCATAGCTAGGATATATTCACAGAAGGACAGCCAAAAAGTAAACACTTTATTTAAAAAAACGGCACCTTTATAATCCCAATGGCTGGGCCACTCACCACCTTCTAGACCCAGACAGCTAACGATGAAAAGGAGTGATGTCTGCAGCAGGATCGTAGGAAAATGAAAAGACTGCACCCGGTCACATGGTTCGTAGGAAAGGACTTCCCCTGCTATGAAAAAGGCACTAAGCTATTAAGAGCTGCGCAACTCTCAAAAACGAAAGTGAAACCTGTTTGTTCCAAGCCAAAAGCACACACACAATCTATGAGCCCAAAAAAACTCACATTAAAGCAGTTATAAAAAAACCTTGCTGTTCAAATAATCTCCCTGAAGGAGATATTAACCCTTGATCCTATCAAGGCATAAAGGAGCCGTACTGTAACCCTGTATAGTAATAGTGTACAGGGAGTGCAGAATTATTAGGCAAGTTGTATTTTTGAGGATTAATTTTATTATTGAACAACAACCATGTTCTCAATGAACCCAAAAAATTCATTAATATCAAAGCTGAATAGTTTTGGAAGTAGTTTTTAGTTTGTTTTTAGTTCTAGCTATTTTAGGGGGATATCTGTGTGTGCAGGTGACTATTACTGTGCATAATTATTAGGCAACTTAACAAAAAACTAATATATACCCATTTCAATTATTTATTTTTACCAGTGAAACCAATATAACATCTCAACATTCACAAATATACATTTCTGACATTCAAAAACAAAACAAAAACAAATCAGTGACCAATATAGCCACCTTTCTTTGCAAGGACACTCAAAAGCCTGCCATCCATGGATTCTGTCAGTGTTTTGATCTGTTCACCATCAACATTGCGTGCAGCAGCAACCACAGCCTCCCAGACACTGTTCAAAGAGGTGTACTGTTTTCCCTCCTTGTAAATCTCACATTTGATGATGGACCACAGGTTCTCAATGGGGTTCAGATCAGGTGAACAAGGAGGCCATGTCATTAGATTTTCTTCTTTTATACCCTTTCTTGCCAGCCACGCGTGTGATGGAGCATTGTCCTGCATGAAAATCATGTTTTTCTTGAAGGATGCAGACTTCTTCCTATACCACTGCTTGAAGAAGGTGTCTTCCAGAAACTGGCAGTAGGACTGGGAGTTGAGCTTGACTCCATCCTCAACCCAAAAAGGCCCCACAAGCTCATCTTTGATGATACCAGCCCAAACCAGTACTCCACCTCCACCTTGCTGGCGTCTGAGTCGGACTGGAGCTCTCTGCCCTTTACCAATCCAGCCACGGGCCCATCCCTCTGGCCCATCAAGACTCACTCTCATTTCATCAGTCCATAAAACCTTAGAAAAATCAGTCTTGAGATATTTCTTGGCCCAGTCTTGACGTTTCAGCTTGTGTGTCTTGTTCAGTGGTTGTCGTCTTTCAGCCTTTCTTACCTTGGCCATGTCTCTGAGTATTGCACACCTTGTGCTTTTGGGCACTCCAGTGATGTTGCAGCTCTGAAATATGGCCAAACTGGTGGCAAGTGGCATCTTGGCAGCTGCACGCTTGACTTTTCTCAGTTCATGGGCAGTTATTTTGCGCCTTGGTTTTTCCACACGCTTCTTGCAACCCTGTTGACTATTTTGAATGAAACGCTTGATTGTTCGATGATCACGCTTCAGAAGCTTTGCAATTTTAAGAGTGCTGCATCCCTCTGCAAGATATCTCACTATTTTTTACTTTTCTGAGCCTGTGAAGTCCTTCTTTTGACCCATTTTGCCAAAGGAAAGGAAGTTGCCTAATAATTATGCACACCTGATATAGGGTGTTGATGTCATTAGACCACACCCCTTCTCATTACAGAGATGCACATCACCTAATATGCTTAATTGGTAGTAGGCTTTCGAGCCTATACAGCTTGGAGTAAGACAACATGCATAAAGAGGATGATGTGGTCAAAATACTCATTTGCCTAATAATTCTGCACTCCCTGTATATATAAAACGGTCTTACCTCCAGGATCCATGCTATGCAACAGGCACAGCCTCTCAAATGTGACAGTCTTGCAGTGACGCTCTGACATGGGGGGATATTTATCAAACCGTCAACCGCATATACGCTGGAATTCCGCAGCGTAATTGTGGCGAGCTTGATTCGACCTACAGTAGCTATCAAACCCTACAGTCCAGCAAAAGTTGAAATCTGTGACGTAACATACGATCCACCAGTCTCAATCCGACACAGATCGATGCTAACTAAATAATATTATTATCCCCTATCCCGCCACTCCTTGAACCCGCAGCAACTAAATAAAGTTATTAACCCCTAGCCCGCCATTCCCGGACCCCGTAGCAACTAAATAAAGTTATTAACCCCTATCCCACCGCTCCTGGACCCCGCCGCAACCTAAATAAAGTTATTATCCCTTAAACCTCTGGCCTCCCACATCACTACCATTAACTTAACCTATTAACCCCTAAACCGCCAGCCCCCCCACATTGCCATAAACTAAATTAAGCTATTAACCCATAAACCTAACAACCCGCTAACTTTACATTAAAATGACAACATCCCTATCTTATAATAAATTTAAACTTACCTGTAGAATTAAAATAAACTATATTAAACTATTAATTAACCTACCCTAACTATTATACTAAAATTACATTAAACTAGCAATTAAATTAACTATATTACATATTAAAAAACCCTAACCCTACTAAAATTATTTAAATCTACTATTAAAAATGACTAAATTACCAAAAAAAAATAAACGCTAAGTTACAAAAAATAAAAAACACTAAATTACGAAGAAATCAAAACAAAACACAGTATCAAAAATAAAAACTAATTACACCTAATCTAATAGCCCTATCAAAATAAAAAAGCCCCCCCAAATAAAAAAAACCCTAGCCTACAATAAACTACCAATGGCCCTTAAAAGGGCCTTTTGCGGGGCATTGCCCCAAAGAAATCAGCTCTTTTACCTGTAGCCTATCTAAAAAAACTAAGCTCCCCATTGCCCTGAAAAGGGCATTTGAATGGGCATTGCCATTAAAAGGGCATTTAGCTCTTTTACCTGCCCAGACCCTACTCTTAAAATAAAACCCACCCAAAGAACCCTTAAATAAACCTAAGACTAACCCCCGATGATCCACTTACAGTTTTTGAAGTTCCGCTTGAAGGATCCATCCAGCCGGCAAGAAGTCTTCATCTGGGCGTCAAGAAGTCTTCATCCGGGCGGCCTCTTCCATCTTCATCCATCCGGCGAAGTCTTCATCCATGCGGACTCTTCTATCTTCGTCCATCCGGCACGGAGCAGGTCCATCCTGAAGACATCCGGCGCGGAGCTCCTCTTCAATACGGATCCAAGATGGCATCCCTTGCATTCCTATTGGCTGAAAGGTTCCAATCAGGCAATAGGATTAAAGCTGCTAAAATCCTATTGGCTGTTCCAGTCAGCCAATAGGATGAGAGCTCAATAGGATGAGAGTGCAATTTTTTTTTTGTAATTTAGTGTTTATTTTTTGTAACAGCATTTATTTTTTTGGGTAATTTAGTAATTTTTAATAGTAGATTTAAATAATTTTAGTAGGGTTAGGTTTTATTTAATATGTAATTTAGTTAATTGCTAGTTTAATGTAATTGTACTATAATAGTTCGGGTAGGTTAATTAATAGTTTAAAAATAGTTTATTTTAATTCTACAGGTAAGTTTAAATTTATTTTAAGATAGGGATGTGGTAATTTTAATGTAAAGTTAGCGGGTTGTTAGGTTTAGGGGTTAATAGCTTAATTTAGTTTATGGCGATGTGGGGGGCTGGCGGTTTAGGCGTTAATAGGTTTAGTTAATGGTAGTGTTGTGGGAGGCCAGAGGTTTGGGGGTTAATATGTTTATTTAGTGGCGACGGGGTCCGGGAGCGGCGGGATAGGGGTTACACATTTTAGTATAGTGGCGGCGTTTAGTGACAGGGTATAAATAAAGTTGGTAAAAAGCCGAATAGCAGCGAGATCGATGACTGTTAGTTAACAACAGTCCGATGCTCATTGCCCCATTGACAGCTTTTTTTATAAATATGGAGAGTGTATTCAGGTCCGCGGCCGCGATGTTAGGCAAGCGTATTGGTGTGGCGAATGCAGCATAGTTGAGGCTTTGATAAATATCCCCCCTGGACTTAAGTGTGTAACAGCAAGCAGTGAAACGCGTCAACACTGATTGCTCAGGAGCTGTTAGGCAACAGTCTGGATGGGTTCGCAGAAAAACTTTCCCTGCATCTCCAGACTCTAACTTTCATCAATACTCTCACTGAGAGGTTGACAATGACATGATTACTTAAAACTCCAGTCCTTTCTTGAAGGGAACACAACATACCCATTACAGGATTTATCCAAATCTTCTGACACATCTCTGCCACCTCCTATAGTGATGAAAGGCAAAGAATGACTGGGGGATAGGGAAGTGGGAGGGATTTTAAGTCTTTGGCTGGGGTGTCTTTGCCTCCTCCCGGTGGCCAGGTGTTGTTTTTCCCAACAGTAAGGAATGAAGTCGTGGAGTCTCCCTGCCTTATGGAAGGAAAGATTAACTCTAGATCACAGAGCACTTACTCTGATGACATGAAAGTTTGATGTAAAATGTCTTGTTTTTTTATAGCGATGTTCAGGTGATATTTTCTAGTCAACTTTTAACAGCTATGCTGCATCACTTTTAAGTAATTCAACATTTAGTTACCATGTCCCTTTAAGAGCCTTACACCTACAACATGCTATATAGTAACTGCTGGATTAGTGCTGCTGATTAATATCTGTCCCTAACTGGCCACAGCAAAGGAGATGATAAACATACTCAAGAAGCTTTTCAGGGTCTGTCACTGTACTGTAAATGTAAATTAAAGTATACTGTAAAATAGTTTTTCCCCTTAATGTGTTCCCAATCACTTTTTTTACCAACTGCAGAGTATAAAATGTATGAAAATTTCCTTTTTAATGTTTATTTGTGTATATGAAATAGCTGATTTTGTGTTTTAAAGCCGCAACCTAATAAAATGGGTTGAGTTTGTAGGTATAATCAGATCTCATTACTTTATCACATTGTGTACATATACATGCTTCTTTATCTTATAGCTGTAGGTATAATCAGATCTCATTACTTTATCACACTGTGTACATATACATGTGTCTTTATCTTATATCTGTAGGTATAATTAGATCTCATTAATTTATCACATTGTGTACATATACATGTGTCTTTATCTTATATCTGTAGGTATAATCAGGTCTCATTACTTTATCACACTGTGTACATATTCATGCTTCTTTATCTTATATCTGTCTGTAAACCAGAGACCAAAACTTGAAAAATATCTTCTATATCCCACTGGGAGTGTAATTTATTCTGCTGGCTGTGTTTACGCAGCTTATCTATAGCTTGGACCTTTGGCCAGAA
This sequence comes from Bombina bombina, assembly GCF_027579735.1. Lineage (NCBI taxonomy): Eukaryota > Metazoa > Chordata > Amphibia > Anura > Bombinatoridae > Bombina > Bombina bombina. The sequence goes on from NC_069505.1 coordinate 278,751,532, forward strand.
TCTTTTAGAATAGGTGGGGATACCACAGGCTAAATCAACTATTTCAAATGCTAATATAAGGGTAAAGGAAAACAATTTAATACACTCCATCAGGTAAAGTGGATCATTGGGAACACGATTTATTTAGTAAACCGTCCCTTTAGTGCTAACAAAATTCTTGTGAACTGCTTGTGCAATGCCGCCCCCTGCAGATTCGCAGCCAATCGGCCGCTTGCAGAGGGTGTTAATCAGCCTGATGGTATAAGATCGGGAGGATTGATGTCCGCAGCCTCAGAGCAGGCAGACCAGTTAAGGAGCAGCGGTCTTAGTATTCTTAGTTGAAAGTTAAACCTAGGCTCATATGCTAATTTCTAAGCCCTTGAAGGCCGTCTCTAATCTGAATGCATTTGACTGTTTTTCACAGCTAGAGGGCGTTAGTTTATGTGTTTGATATAAATAACATTGTGTTCATGCACATGGAGTTATTTAAGAGTCAGTACTGATTGGTTAAAATGCAAGTCTGCCAAAAAAATGAAATAGGTGGGCCGTCCGCAGAGGCTTAGATACAAGGTAATCACAGAGGTAAAAAGTGTATTAATATAACTGCTGGTTATGAAAAACTGGGGAATGGTTAATAAAGGGATTATCTAACTTTTTAAACAATAACACTTTTAGGTGTTTACTGTACCTTTAACTGTTAAACCTATGTATTTACATACTAGAAAGTTATTTTTAATTTGTGTAATTTTAAAATGTATTACACATATTTGTAAAACAGATGTTGCCGCATTGGAAAACAAAAAGGTTTTGTTTTTATGCTTCAAGGGATATAACATTGCAAAAATATGTTGTAAAATGTTAGAGCATTTCGTTATCACACTTTTGTTCATGTATAATTGTGTATTTAATTCCTGCAAAGTGATTAAACACATAGTTAAAGTCATCTGCAGAGAAGCAGTGCACTTCTGGGAGCTAGCTGAACACATCTGCTAAAGCAAATGAAAAGCCTGTTAGCTCCCATTAGTGAAGGATATGAACATATTATTTACCAAGAGAACAAAGTTAGGGACAGGAAACCCCAACATTTTCTTTCATAATTTGGATAGAACATACAATTTCAAACAACTGTCCAATTTACTTCTATTATCAAATTTGCTTCATCCTCTTGTTATCCTTTGCTAAAGGAACAACATTGTACTACTGGCAGCTACTTAACACATCTAGTTAGCCAATCAGAAGAGACAAATGTGTGCAGTCACCAATTAACAGCAGCTCCCACTATTGTATGATATGTGCATATTCTTTTTCAACAAGAAATACCAAGAGAACGAAGCACATTTGAAAATAGAAGTGAATTTAAAAGTGTCTTAACATGACATGCTCTATCTGACTCATGCAAGTTTAATTTTGACTTTCCTATCCCTTTAATTTGAAAAAAGAAGTGAGTATAAAAGACCCTTAAAATGACATGAATCATGCAAGTTTTATTTTGACCTTACAATCCCTTTAAGGTATGTGCCACTGTCCACTAATGCAGCTGTGACAATGGGCAATTTTAAGCACCTTTCTAATTTACTCCTATTATCATTTTTTCTTCATTGTTTTGGTATCTTTATTTGAAAAAGCAGGAATGTAAGCTTACGAGCTGGCCCATCTTTGGTTCAGCACCTGGGTAGCGCTTGCTGATTGGTGGCTAAATGTAGACACCAATCAGCAAGCGCTATCCAGGGAACTCAACCAAAAATAGGCCGGTTCCTAGGCTTAAATTCTTGCTTTTAGAAAGTTGCTTAACTGTGCATGCTCTATCTGAATCATGAAAGAAATTTTTTTTTATATAATGCACAATGGAATTTTTACATGTGTAACGGTTTCGGGTAAGGGTCACACATTTTAACTGTCACATTTGAAAGCAGCTGAAATTCCAAAGCAGCTTCAGAAATTTCTGTGTAACATTCAAATGGCAGCTCTTGGTATCGTGTTGGTCGTGAGCGCTGTTTTATAGGAAATAAAAAATGCAGAGATCACATTGTGACTCCAGTAATATAATAAATATGCAGATAAATGAAACAGACTAAATAAAATGCAGATTAAACCAGTTATAGGTAAAAGTATAAATTTTATGTGTGCAGTTAAAGCGATCAATAAATATGACTTGTGAATATATAGATGGTTCCTATGAATTGAAGACGATATATATATATTGATTAAGGAACCAATTATTGCACAGATTACTTAATAAAAAGGTCAATGCCATGCAACATTTATTTATGGTTGAAGAGAGAGAGTTACAAAATAGCCAGAGACCTGTTAATGTTAATAAAATTATTTGTGTGCATAACTCCCAACTATAAAAGTGCACCCTAGAAAAATCACCACTGCTTTACTATACACACATTTACCAGAAAACAGGCACAAGTAGAGTTTGTCTATCTAAATGTACAGCAGACAGGGCCGCCACTAGAAATTTTGGGGCCCCTGAACAGACACACTCCTGGCCTCTCTCTGTACACAGGTGTATTGCAGAACAGACACACTCCTGGCCTCTCTCTGTACACAGGTGTATTGCAGAACAGTCACACTCCTGCCCTCTCTCTATACACAGGTGTACTGCAGAACAGACACACTCCTGGCCTCTCTCTGTACACAGGTGTATTGCAGAACAGTCACACTCCTGCCCTCTCTCTATACACAGGTGTACTGCAGAACAGACACACTCCTGGCCTCTCTCTGTACACAGGTGTATTGCAGAACAGACAAACTCCTGGCCTCTCTCTATACACAGGTGTACTGCAGAACAGACACACTAATGGCCTCTCTCTATACACAGGTGTACTGCCGAACAGATACACTCCTGGCCTCTCTCTATACACAGGTGTACTGCAGAACAGACACACTCCTGCCCTCTCTCTATACACAGGTGTACTGCAGAACAGACACACTCCTGGCCTCTCTCTGTACACAGGTGTATTGCAGAACAGTCACACTCCTGCCCTCTCTCTATACACAGGTGTACTGCAGAACAGACACACTCCTGGCCTCTCTCTGTACACAGGTGTATTGCAGAACAGACAAACTCCTGGCCTCTCTCTGTACACAGGTGTATTGCAGAACAGACACACTCCTGGCCTTTCTCTGTACACAGGTGTATTGCAGAACAGATACACTCCTAGCCTCTCTCTATACACAGGTGTACTGCAGAACAGATACACTCCTGGCCTCTCTCTATACACAGGTGTATTGCAGAACAGATACACTCCTGGCCTCTCTCTATACACAGGTGTATTGCAGAACAGATACACTCCTGGCCTCTCTCTATACACAGGTGTATTGCAGAACAGACACACTCCTGGCCTTTCTCTGTACACAGGTGTATTACAGAACAGATACACTCCTGGCCTCTCTCTATACACAGGTGTATTGCAGAACAGATACACTCCTAGCCTCTCTCTATACACAGGTGTACTGCAGAACAGATACACTCCTGGCCTCTCTCTATACACAGGTGTATTGCAGAACAGACACACTCCTGGCCTTTCTCTGTACACAGGTGTATTGCAGAACAGATACACTCCTGGCCTCTCTCTATACACAGGTGTACTGCAGAACAGACACACTAATGGCCTCTCTCTATACACAGGTGTACTGCAGAACAGACACACTCCTGGCCTCTCTCTATACACAGGTGTACTGCAGAACAGATACACTCCTGGCCTCTCTCTATACACAGGTGTACTGCAGAACAGACACACTCCTGGCCTCTCTCTATACACAGGTGTACTGCAGAACAGACACACTCCTGGCCTCTCTCTATACACAGGTGTACTGCAGAACAGACACACTCCTGGCCTTTCTCTGTACACAGGTGTATTGTAGAACAGACACACTTCTGGCCTCTTTCTGTACATAGGTGTATTGCAGAACAGATACATTCCTGGCCTCTCTCTATACACAGTTGTACTGCAGAACAGATACACTCCTGGCCTTTCTCTGTACACAGGTGTATTGCAGAACAGATACACTCCTGGCCTTTCTCTGTACACAGGTGTACTGCAGAACAGATACACTCCTGGCCTTTCTCTGTACACAGGTGTACTGCAGAACAGACACACTCCTGGCCTCTCTCTATACACAGGTGTATTGCAGAACAGATACACTCCTGGCCTCTCTCTATACACAGGTGTACTGCAGAACAGACACACTCCTGGCCTCTCTCTATACACAGGTGTACTGCAGAACAGACACACTCCTGGCCTCTCTCTATACACAGGTGTACTGCAGAACAGATACACTCCTGGCCTCTTTCTATACACAGGTGTACTGCAGAACAGATACACTCCTGGCCTCTCTCTATACACAGGTGTACTGCAGAACAGATACACTCCTGGTCTCTCTCTATACACAGGTGTACTGCAGAACAGACACACTCCTGGCCTCTCTCTATACACAGGTGTACTGCAGAACAGACACACTCCTGGCCTCTCTCTATACACAGGTGTACTGCAGAACAGACACACTCCTGGCCTCTCTCTATACACAGGTGTACTGCAGAACAGATACACTCCTGGCCTCTCTCTATACACAGGTGTACTGCAGAACAGATACACTCCTGGCCTCTCTCTATACACAGGTGTACTGCAGAACAGATACACTCCTGGCCTTTCTCTGTACACAGGTGTATTGTAGAACAGATACACTCCTGGCCTTTCTCTGTACACAGGTGTATTGCAGAACAGATACACTCCTGGTCTCTCTCTGTACACAGGTGTACTGCAGAACAGATACACTCCTGGCCTTTCTCTGTACACAGGTGTACTGCAGAACAGATACACTCCTGGCCTTTCTCTATACACAGGTGTATTGCAGAACAGATACACTCCTGGCCTCTCTCTATACACAGGTGTACTGCAGAACAGATACACTCCTGGCCTCTCTCTATACACAGGTGTACTGCAGAACAGACACACTCCTGGCCTCTCTCTATACACAGGTGTATTGCAGAACAGATACACTCCTGGCCTCTCTCTATACACAGGTGTACTGCAGAACAGATACACTCCTGGCCTTTCTCTGTACACAGGTGTATTGTAGAACAGATACACTCCTGGCCTCTCTCTATACACAGGTGTACTGCAGAACAGATACACTCCTGGCCTCTCTCTATACACAGGTGTACTGCAGAACAGACACACTCCTGGCCTCTCTCTATACACAGGTGTACTGCAGAACAGATACACTCCTGGCCTTTCTCTGTACACAGGTGTATTGTAGAACAGATACACTCCTGGCCTCTCTCTATACACAGGTGTACTGCAGAACAGATACACTCCTGGCCTCTCTCTATACACAGGTGTACTGCAGAACAGATACACTCCTGGCCTCTCTCTGTACACAGGTGTATTGCAGAACAGATACACTCCTGGCCTCTCTCTATACACAGGTGTACTGCAGAACAGATACACTCCTGGCCTCTCTCTATACACAGGTGTACTGCAGAACAGACACACTCCTGGCCTCTCTCTATACACAGGTGTACTGCAGAACAGATACACTCCTGGCCTTTCTCTGTACACAGGTGTATTGTAGAACAGATACACTCCTGGCCTCTCTCTATACACAGGTGTACTGCAGAACAGATACACTCCTGGCCTCTCTCTATACACAGGTGTACTGCAGAACAGACACACTCCTGGCCTCTCTCTATACACAGGTGTATTGTAGAACAGACACACTTCTGGCCTCTTTCTGTACATAGGTGTACTGCAGAACAGATACACTCCTGGCCTCTCTCTATACACAGGTGTACTGCAGAACAGATACACTCCTGGCCTCTCTCTATACACAGGTGTACTGCAGAACAGATACACTCCTGGCCTCTCTCTATACACAGGTGTATTGCAGAACAGATACACTCCTGGCCTCTCTCTATACACAGGTGTATTGCAGAACAGACACACTCCTGGCCTTTCTCTGTACACAGGTGTATTGCAGAACAGACACACTCCTGGCCTCTCTCTATACACAGGTGTACTGCAGAACAGATACACTCCTGGCCTCTCTCTATACACAGGTGTACTGCAGAACAGACACACTCCTGGCCTCTCTCTATACACAGGTGTATTACAGAACAGATACACTCCTGGCCTCTCTCTATACACAGGTGTATTGCAGAACAGATACACTCCTAGCCTCTCTCTATACACAGGTGTACTGCAGAACAGATACACTCCTGGCCTCTCTCTATACACAGGTGTATTGCAGAACAGACACACTCCTGGCCTTTCTCTGTACACAGGTGTATTGCAGAACAGATACACTCCTGGCCTCTCTCTATACACAGGTGTATTGCAGAACAGATACACTCCTGGCCTCTCTCTATACACAGGTGTATTGCAGAACAGATACACTCCTGGCCTCTCTCTATACACAGGTGTACTGCAGAACAGACACACTAATGGCCTCTCTCTATACACAGGTGTACTGCAGAACAGATACACTCCTGGCCTCTCTCTATACACAGGTGTATTGCAGAACAGACACACTCCTGGCCTTTCTCTGTACACAGGTGTATTGCAGAACAGACACACTCCTGGCCTCTCTCTATACACAGGTGTACTGCAGAACAGACACACTAATGGCCTCTCTCTATACACAGGTGTACTGCAGAACAGACACACTCCTGGCCTCTCTCTATACACAGGTGTACTGCAGAACAGACACACTCCTGGCCTCTCTCTATACACAGGTGTACTGCAGAACAGATACACTCCTGGCCTCTCTCTATACACAGGTGTACTGCAGAACAGACACACTCCTGGCCTCTCTCTATACACAGGTGTACTGCAGAACAGACACACTCCTGGCCTCTCTCTATACACAGGTGTATTGCAGAACAGACACACTCCTGGCCTCTCTCTATACACAGGTGTACTGCAGAACAGATACACTCCTGGCCTCTCTCTATACACAGGTGTACTGCAGAACAGATACACTCCTGGCCTCTCTCTATACACAGGTGTATTGCAGAACAGATACACTCCTGGCCTTTCTCTATACACAGGTGTACTGCAGAACAGACACACTCCTGGCCTCTCTCTATACACAGGTGTATTGCAGAACAGACACACTCCTGGCCTTTCTCTGTACACAGGTGTATTGCAGAACAGATACACTCCTGGCCTCTCTCTATACACAGGTGTACTGCAGAACAGACACACTAATGGCCTCTCTCTATACACAGGTGTACTGCAGAACAGATACACTCCTGGCCTTTCTCTGTACACAGGTGTATTGTAGAACAGACACACTTCTGGCCTCTTTCTGTACATAGGTGTACTGCAGAACAGATACATTCCTGGCCTTTCTCTATACACAGGTGTACTGCAGAACAGATACACTCCTGGCCTCTCTCTATACACAGGTGTACTGCAGAACAGATACACTCCTGGCCTTTCTCTGTACAGGTGTACTGCAGAACAGATACACTCCTGGCCTCTCTCTATACACAGGTGTACTGCAGAACAGATACACTCCTGGCCTCTTTCTATACACAGGTGTACTGCAGAACAGATACACTCCTGGCCTCTCTCTATACACAGGTGTACTGCAGAACAGATACACTCCTGGCCTCTCTCTATACACAGGTGTACTGCAGAACAGATACACTCCTGGTCTCTCTCTATACACAGGTGTACTGCCGAACAGATACACTCCTGGCCTCTCTCTATACACAGGTGTATTGCAGAACAGATACACTCCTGGCCTCTCTCTATACACAGGTGTATTACAGAACAGACACACTCCTGGCCTCTCTCTATACACAGGTGTACTGCAGAACAGATACACTCCTGGCCTCTCTCTATACACAGGTGTACTGCCGAACAGACACACTCCTGGCCTCTCTCTATACACAGTTGTACTGCAGAACAGACATACCTAAAAGACCAGCAAAGTAAAAATACTTATATAATCTTAATTACTTTGTTCTTTTGGTATCATTTGTTAAAAAGCATACCTAGGTAGGATCCATAGCAGCAATGAACAAGCTAGCTGATTGATGGCTTGACATTGGCTTGCTGGATGTGTTCAGCTAACTCCCAGTAGTGCATTGCTGTTTCTTCAACAAAGTATACAAAAAGTATGAAGCAAATTTGTCAATAGTAGTAAAAGGGAAAGCTGATTAAAATGGCACGTTCTATCTGAATCATGAAATATAATGGGTTTCATGTCCCTTTAACGTTCTGTACATATGAAATTACTTGCTATAGTTTAGGATTTTATTTTCCTCACAACTGTGTCTAATACACAGAATTAATAAATAAAAACATAATGTAAAAGGGTTTTAGATTCTTTTTTTGTAACACCAAACATAAACTGAATAGTAAATATAGAATAATCACCTCATAAGCGAGACAACATATAACTTGTGTCCTCGCTCTTTTTATTCAATATGTGAAAATAAAATTGTGCTTAAAGTAAAATGGTGTTAACACTTCCGATAACGACCATACAAATATCCAAATGTCAACAGTTCTTGGTTTATTGTAATACAGGGGCATATTTATCAGGTTCCGTATGGAGCTTGATGCCCCTAGACTCGCCGGAAACAGAAATTATGAAGCAATTATGACACCCCCCTGCTAGCGGCCAATTGGCCGCTAATCTGCAGGGGGCGCCATTGCACCAGCAGTTCACAAGAACTGCTGGTCAACGATAAATGCCGACAGCGTATGCTGTCGGCATTTATCGATGTGCAGCAAACATGATACGCTACTTCGTATCATGTCCGCTCGTGCATTGATAAATATGCCCTATAGTCTTTATTGCTGAAAAGATCCTCAAAGGAAAAAAAAAGGAAACATAGCATAAATCTGTTTACATTGGATTGCAGTTTCACAACAGAGGCGGTCCTACTCACGTGATACAGAGCTACAACTAGCTCTAGGGTAAGGGCTCAACAAAGAAATCTCCCAGGTAGCAGCATACAAATTTATAAAATTGTTTAAAAACAGACAAACATCACCCGGGGTATAACAGCTCAGGTTTACCCTCACACGTAGTGCATTCAAGTCCTTAAAATTAGAACTTTTGTTAATATTTCCTTGCCGTATTTCAAATGTAACCCCTCCTGGTGATTAGTCTGCATATTTCCTTCAAATACTCCAAAGTACGTTTCACTGATTACACTCAGGAATTCCCTTGGAATTCCCATGACAAATGTACAGTGAAACCTTACCCACTCAATGCAGTGACTCAGTCAGGTGGATTAGACCAATTTAGAACTTGATGTAGCATCAATCTATCTATTAGCTGTCTAATCTATTTAATTAATCTAATAAAATATTTATGTATCCATCTATCCAATATCTATCAAATTAATGTCTTACCTCTAATATATACATTATCTTAATGTCTGTTTGCCTGTCTATCTATCTGTTTATTGTCTATCTATCTATCTATCTATCTATCTATCTATCATCTATCTATCCATCTATCTAATATATTATCTGTTTGTCTGTCTGCCTGGAGCTTTTTATTTATTTTTGTACTTCTTAAATGATCCTGTAATATTATTTACTAATTTACATAGTTTTACAAATTCAGGGTCAGATTACAAGTAACAGGCTATTTTTTATTTTATTTTTTGTTCCTTGAGTGCTTACTGCGCTCAAAGTAAAAAAGCACATACAAATCAATTTTTTTTCATACTAATTTGCATTTGTTTCTAGTTTTCATACATCTTTTTTATTCACTTGATTTAAATGTTTATTGAGCACTTCCTGTATGTTTGTATTTCTCCATCACTTACAGAAATGTAGATTACGCCCCTTAGCGAGATACGCATCTAATAGTATAAAATGTGTCTTTAGATCATAGCACTGATAGATTTTAAATCATCTCGCCTAAAAGGAGAGCTTTTAGATAATAATATAATACAATCTAAGGGGGCGCTTGTAAAAGAGTAAAACTGCTTAATAGTTGGCAGTATACAGTATGTCTGATACAATGTATAATATACAAATAACCATATTAAGTATACATACAGATTTTACAAAGAAATGTCCCAAGTGAACAAAATATACTTCTTGGATATAGGAGAATCCTCCTTAAAATAAATTTCCGTATGTTGGCTGCCTTCTCCTCACCGATTGATCTGAATTAAAGCTGTAGAATATAAAGAAGAACAGAGGGGCGCCTCATGTGCAGGATCATCAAACACAAATATGAACTCGATATAATATAGGCCAAATGGGTACTCACATATTAATACCTAAGAGCTATATAAAGCAGGTGTATTGGTACTATGCCTGAGGAAACGGTCTTATAGCGCCGAGAAACGCGTTGCATGTTTAGGGGGACATTTGGATACCCTTATTCCACTTTTGTATTTGTTTTTAAACTTTTTTTTAATAAATACCATATTTTACAAAAATCCAAATTGAGTGGAAAGACCTTACCTGCCTGTGATCATTGAGTTCCTATTGGAGTACCATTATTGGCACTTCCCTGCACCTGTATCCTGCTCATTGGGAGAACCACAGTGGGGTGAGCTGACACACCTGCTATAAATCTGTCAGTCTGCATCTACCAGCACATTGGTATGCTTGGTGAATATGTGAGTACCCATTTGACATTAGCAAAATATATGGTTATACTCTGATCTGCACATGTAGTGCCTTCTATCTATACTTTATATCCATTGCAGCACACTGAAAATCCCAGCTGTGGGTGAGCGGTTACACCCGATAATTCTACAGCCTGCACCACTAGCACATCAGTGTGCTCTATTAATATGTGAGTACCCATTTGGCCTATATTATATTGAGTTCATATTTGTATTTGATGATCCTGCACTGTTCTTCTCTATATTCTAGAGCTTTTAGATAATCAGACCTTAGTGACATTTCTTTAAAGGGATCTGAAACTGAAACATTCTCTTTTGCTATTTAGACGAACATACAATTTAAAAAAAAGTTTCCAATATATTTATTTTATCAATTTTGCTTCGCTTCCATGGTATTCTTTGTATAAGAGATACCTAGGTAGGTATCTGGAGAATTACATTGCAGCAAATATTGGTATCAACTAGCAGCAATCTTGCAAATACAATTCTTCTTGCAAAACTGCTGTCATATAGTGCTCCAGATATATGCATGCTCCTGAGCTTACGTCCCCTGCTTTTCAACAAAAGATACCAAGAGAAAATCTTATAATAGAAGTAAATGGGAAAGTTGCTTAAAATGACAGGCTCTATCTGAATCATTAAAGGGACACTCAAGTCAAAATTAAACTTTCATGAATCAGATAGAGCAACAATTTTAAACAACTTTCTAATTTACTTCTATTAACAAAATATGCACAAGTCTATTTATATTTACACTTTTTGAGTCACCAGCTACTACTGAGCATGTGCAAGAATTCACAGAATATACATATATGCATTTGTGATTGGCTGATAGCTGTCACATGGTACAGGAGGAGAGGAAATATACATAATTATGAAATTTGTCAGAAAAAAAATCTACTACTCATTTGAAGTTCAGACATAGGGGCCAATTTAACAAACCCTGGCGGACATGATACGCTGCAGCGTATCATGTCCGCCAGACATCGCTGAATGCGGAGAGCATACACTGTTGGCATTCAGCATTGCACAAGCAGTTCTAGAAGCGGCATATGAGTTAAGGAGCAGTGGTCTTAAGACCGCTGCTCCTTAACTCCTGTTTCCGGCGAGCCTAAAGGCTCGGTGGAAACAAGGGGAACAGGGCCCTTGTTAAATCGTCCCCTAAGGGGTTGAATTATTAGGCAGAGAACGCCCCATTGTTTCTGGTCCACCAGAAACGGAAGTTAAGAATCAACAGTCGCAGCGGTCTCATGTCCCCTTAATAGTATACTACAAAGAAGCAAAATGGAAGGATACACTTGGCTGCATTATTCCAAAAGAGTTATAAACCCTCTGCTTGATATTGTTCAAAGACAGACGGTAATTCAAACCTTCTGTAATAACCACACATGCTTGTTTACTGTTTTACCTATGGGTTTCATCTTATATATATTGCATCTGTGTCATTCTTTTTCCTTTTAACAGCATGGAACTATATTTATATTCATTGTGATATTTTGTGGCCTAAATTTAGCACTTACTTGTTTATCTACAATCAAAGCTTGTCAATCATAGACTCTTCACACCGCATATTGATTGAGTGACATCACAGGTCTCTTGGAATTCCCATGACAGATGTACAGTGAAACCTTACCCACTCAGTGCAGTGACTCAGTCAGGCGGATTAGCACAAATCTGAACTTGATGTAGCATCAATCTATCTATTATCTGTCTAATCTATTTAATTCATCTAATAATATATTTATGTATCCATCTATCCAATATCTATCAAATTAATTCCTTACCTCTAATATATTAATTATCTAAAAATCGGTTTGCCTGTCTATCTATCTGTTTATTATCTGTCTGTCTGTCTATCTATCTGTCTGTCTGTCTGTCTGTCTGTCTGTCTGTCTATCTATCTATCTATCTATCTATCTATCTATTTAACAGTAACAGGCTATTTTTATTTTTTTTCCTCGAGCGCTTACTGCGCTCAAAGTAAAAAAATGATCACAGCCGGATTATCGCGCGTATTACAAGTTGAAGGAAAAATTTAGTACACAAGCGAAAGACTCAGATGCGCTAACTTCTCCCCATAGGCTTCTATGGGGCCTGCTACAGAAAGCCTTATTAGTTATCGATCGCTTGCTAACCCGGCACTGCGCTAGGTCAACTGCGCTAAATCCAGAGATTTAAAAAAAAAAAAATTATTATTAATAAGTGCATATATGAGTGTAATACTTTATTTAATATGTTTTTGATGTGTTTCTTTGATTTTTTATTTTACCTCTCATATTGCAATAAATATTCTAGCATAGTTTCGGGTTTTGCTCAAGCACAACCTATAATTTGTAATTTGGTAATATCAGCGCTATTTAGCACGGTCAAAATCTCCATTGAAAGTATAGATTGCCCAAGAGAGATGTTGGCTATGCTAAACTTTCTCTTGCAAATTAGAATTACCATAAACTTGTAATATCAAGTTGCATGCTGTGGCGTTAATGTTAGCTCAGTCCAGCGACATTTGCTTACCGCATCCTGCGCTTTCATTGGCACGCCACTTTAAATTTGTCCCTCAGTCGGTGGCATTACTAATAGAATGGCATTGATTAAAAATAATCCCTTAAAGGGATACTAAATCCAAAATTTTACTTTAATGATGCAGCTACAGCATGCAATATCAAGCAACTTTCTAATTTACTCCTATTATCAATTTTTCTTCGTTCTCTTGCTATCTTTACTTAAAAAGCAGGAATGTAAAGCTTAAGAGCCAGACCATTTTTGGTTCAGAACCTGGGTTACACTTGCTTATTGGATGGCTGTATGTAGTAACCAATAAGCACTATCCATGGTGCTGAACCTAAAATGGGCCGGCTCCTAAGCTTTCTATTCCTGCTTTTCAAATAAAGATAGCAAGAGAACAAATAAAATTTGATAATAGAAATAAATTAAAAAGTTGCTTAAAATTGCTGCTTTATCCGAATCATGATAGAAAAATATTGTGTTTAGTATCCCTTTAAGTTTACATATATTGTCCTTTAACAAATACCAAGGGGTATATTTATCATAGTGCGAGCGGACATGATACGATGTAGCGTATCATGTCTGCCGCACTTTGGTAAATGCCGACAGCATACGCTGTCGGCATTTATCATTGCACCAGCCGTTCTTGTGAACGGCTGGTGCAATGCCGCCCCCTGCAGATTCACGGCCAATCGTCCGCTAGCAGGGGGTGTCAATCAACTGGATCGTATTTGATCAGGTTGATTTCTGTCTGCGACCTCAGAGCAGGCGGACAAGTTATGGAGCAGCGGTCTTTAGACCGCTGCTTCATGACCTCTGTTTCCGGCGAGCCTGAAGGCTTGCGCAGAAACAGGGGCATCAAACTCCATACGGAGCTTGATAAATCGGCCCCCAATAATGCAGCCAGGGACAGAAATACAGAGCCAGAACACCCTCTCACAGACAGCATCCATTTGGCTTCATATCTCTTTAATTGTGCATCTGGGATTGATGTTAAACCTAAAATATAAATCTGCATTTATGTGCTATAAATAAATATTTAACATGTAATATTAGTGAGCACCATTATTAGTAGCCCTGATTCCAGCATGCTGTTTAATTTAACAGACATAAAATATCTAGAGTTCACAAAACATGTATCTAGTCTTCCAGCAACATAACATACAAGCCAAGTGTGAACACTTTCTGAATATCTTAACATCTTATTTGATGCAATTATTCTTCAATGGATAAAATGCTATCCAAGACTTGCTTTATTTTAGGAGCTAATCTGGATTTTTACTTAAAGGGACACTAAACCCATTTTTTTTCTTTCATGATTCAGATAGAGAATACCATTTTAAACATCATTCCAATTTACTTCTATTGTCTAATTTGCTTCATTCTTTAGATATCCCTTGTTAAAGAAAGAGCAATGCACATTGGTGAGCCAATCACATGAGGCATCTATGTGCCGCCACCAATCAGCAGCTACTGAGCCTATCTAAATATGCTTTTCAGCAAAGGATATCACAAGAATAAAGAAAATTAGAAAATAAAAGTAAATTAGAAAGTTCTTTAAAATTGCATGCTCTTTCTAAATCATGACAGAAAAAATGTGGGTTTCATGTACCTTTAAGTTGACAAAGCTAGTCACAATCATTGTGTTGCAGTATCTTATCACCCCTGCTGAGACCAATCATGGACAGATATGTAGCAGGATTAGGCTAATTTTGTTAGCAAAACTTGCATTGTTTTGCAGGATTGTATCACTTCCTCTGAGGCCAATTAGAGACTGCTATAACAGAGTCAGACGTGTATAATTTACAGTGGGCATTTCCAATTCTCAGAATTGGAAAACCCACAGTTAAATGACCATTAAACACAAATTGTAAACTACATGATTTTGAACCTTCATATCTGAGAATAATTTTACAATGAAAACTAAATAAAAAGAGAGAAGCGCTCAACCTCGGAACAAACAATAGCATAATAGCTTGTTCTGTGGCTAGTTACCACCCTAGAAGCAGCCTCTTTTTGCTCAACATGTGCCTTTCACATAGAAGAACTTTCCTGTAGCATATCAGTCTGATCCTGACTTAACAGTACAGTCCAGCCCCGAAATACCACGCAATCCCTCTCTGAACGAGAGAAACGGCAAAACCCTAGACGTACGTTTCGGCCTATTGTGGGCCTCGTCACTGAGGTGCAGCCATATCCCTCTAGGCACACTGAGCAACAGGTCCGCGTCTGGATTCCCGCATCACCCTTAGGGAGACTTCCCTAAGTGTCATAATTTGCATAAATAAAAAGAGAGAGGCACTCAACCTGGGAACAAACAATAGCATAATAGCTTGTTCTATGGCTAGTTACCACCCAAGAAGCAGCCTCTTTTTGCTCAACATAGAACAAGCTATTATGCTATTGTTCGTACCCAGGTTGGCCCACAATAGGCTGAAA
Organism: Bombina bombina; assembly: GCF_027579735.1. Classification (NCBI taxonomy): domain Eukaryota; kingdom Metazoa; phylum Chordata; class Amphibia; order Anura; family Bombinatoridae; genus Bombina; species Bombina bombina. The sequence goes on from NC_069505.1 coordinate 278,767,076, forward strand.
CGTACATCTGGGGTTTTGCTGTTTCTCTCGTTCAGAGAGGGATTGCCTGGTATTTCGTGGCTGGACTGTACTGTGAAGTCAGGATCAGACTAATATGATTCAGGAAAGTTTTTCTCTGTGAAAGGCACATGTTGAGCAAAAAGAGGCTGCTTCTTGGGTGTTAACTAGCTATAGAACAAGCTATTATGCTATTGTTCGTTCTTAGGTTGAGCGCTTCTCTCTTTTTATTTTTACAATGAAAACTGTAGCTTTATTTGGTCAAATGAGTATATTGTTTTGTTTGTTCATTTCACTGATTTCCCTGTCCCCCAGAACAAAAGAACCCCTGCTAACCAATCACAAACTAATATTCAGATATAGCACAAACTCTGTTTGCACATGTGCACACTGGGGAAGCCTGCCCTCATCTCTTCCCTTAAAGGGTTAGTTGTCATAGAATTGTTATTGTTTTAAAAGATAGATAATCCCTTTATTACCCATTGCCCAGTTTTGCATAACCTAACCAACACAGTTATATTAATATACCTTTTACCTCTGTAATTACCTTGTATCTAGGAACCTTCTTCCAGCCCCCTGATCACATGACTGTGACTGTTTATTATCTATTGTCTTAAAGGGACAGTAAACCTTAAAAATAATGTTATATAATTCTGCACATAGTGCAGAATTATATAACATTATTTAAGTGCTATAGTTCTAATAGCCTTTTTTCTCTTTAAATATGTAAAAATTATGGCGCTTTTACAGACCCGCTCTCTGCTCTCTGCTGAGCGGGTCTGTAATATTTAGTCAGCGCATCGGGCCAGCTGTATAGTCACAGCCCGGCCCGACCGCTCCATAGCACTAAGTGCAGCTCGCTCCTGTGACAGGAGCGAGCTGCACTTAGTCTTATGGCGCGGTCGGGCCGGGCTGTGACTATACAGCTGGCCCGATGCACTGACTAAATATTACAGACCCGCTCAGCAGAGAGTAAAGAGCGGGTCTGTAAAAGCACAGTAATTTTTACATATTTAAAGAGAAAAAAGGCTATTAGAACTATCGCACTTAAATAATGTTATATAATTCTGCACTATGTACAGAATTATATAACATTATTTTTAAGGTTTACTGTCCCTTTAAATTTAGCATTGTTTTGTGCTAAATCTTAAATAGCCCTCTGTGCCTGAACACAGTGTTATCTATATGGCCCACGTGTACTTTCTGTCTCTTTGTGTTGAAAAGAGATTTAAAAAGCATGTGATAAGAGGCAGCCCTCAAAGGCTTAGAAATTAGCATATGAGCCTACCTATGTTTTGTTTAAACTAAGAATACCAAGAGAAAAAAGCAAATTTGATGATAAAAGTAAATTGGAAAGTTGATTAAAATTAAAAGTCCTATATGAATAATGAAAGTTTAATTTATACTAGACTGTCCCTTTAAGGCGGATGAGCACTGATTAAACTTAGTTCCTATTGCAAATAATGCTTCTACTATCATGGCTGTTGATGTAATACTGATAATCTACCCTTTACACACATGTGACTGATGAGAATCTTAGGGGAGAGGGGGAAGTAAACAAAAGCTTACATAAATTGCCTAAAAAATTTAACCCAAACCTCCCTGGGAGAAAGTAAAACAAGCACAAATTTTAGATGTATTTTACAACAAAAGGCATCAAAATAAATAATTAATATATAATCCAATAATGTTGCACTCGCAATAATGAAACATTTTGTTGAAATGTTAAGTTTAATGGTCCTTTAAAGTACAGGAAAATGGGGCAAACTAAATATTAAGGGGCAGATTTATGAAAGTGCGAGCAGACATGATACAATGTAGCGTATCATGTCCACCGCACATCAATAAATGTCGACAGCGATTTATCATTGCAAAAGCAGTTCTTGTGAACTGCTTGTGCAATGCTGCCCCCTGCAGATTCGGCAGGGGGTGTCAATCAGCCCGATCGTATAGGATCGGGCGGATTGGTGTCTGCAGCCTCAGAGCAGGCGGACCAATTATGGAGCAGTGGTCTTTAGACCATTGCTTCATAACTGCTCGCGCGGAAACAGGTGCATCAAGCTTCATTCGGAGCTTGATAATTCGGCCCCTAAAAGTAGAATGCAAAGTTTTGTTTCTCTGCGCATAATTAGCCAATTTATTTTACAAAGGCAAAGCAGGTCATCTCTTTCTAAAATGAAGATTAGGGATATTGATGGTCTATTTTATTCATAGGTATAATAAAATAGAAATGATTGTGGCTTATTAGTATATATTGTGTTACAGTATCTTTTCTTGGAAAAGCACTTTAAGACAGGACATATAGAATGGATCTTTTAATAGGATTTGAATGTCAGACCTTCTTGTATCCTGCGCGGATGCTTTGAATATTCTCTATATGGTGTAGATAGTGGGCCAGCAGGAACGTCCTATAGCCCTTTTATGTAATTGCCATATTTAGCAAGATGTCATGATGGATGAATGATCAGCGATCAGGAGGGGGGAATCTACTTAATGAAGCCTGGATGATGGCCGTACATCACTGTGCGAGAAAGCACCCCAGGCTGAGAGGCACAGAATGGGCCACTCAACCAAGAGGAATTAGCAGCTCCAGGAATCCAGTGAGTGGGAGGAACACTCTGTGCCTACAGAAATCTGGCACCTCACATGAATTAAAAATAACACAGCACATCTCTAAAGACAGGTGTGTGTTGGTGGGTTTATTGGTTTGCAAGCATAGTACTCCTGTGTGCACGTTTGTGTGTATTAGGCAAAGGAAATGTGTATGTGGTTTAATGCTATTTTATGTGTGTAAAAGCATTATTGTATACATGTAATTGTGTGTATTGTAACTGTAGTTGTGTGTATTAATGTGTGAATGTGCATTATTGTATACATGTAATTGTGTGTATTGTAACTGTAGTTGTGTGTATTAATGTGTGAATGTGCATTATTGTATACATGTAATTGTGTGTATTGTAACTGTAGTTGTGTGTATTAATGTATGAATGTGCATTATTGTATACATGTAATTGTGTGTATTGTAACTGTAGTTGTGTGTATTAATGTATGAATGTGCATTAGTGTATACATGTAATTGTGTGTATTGTAACTGTAGTTGTGTGTATTAATGTATGAATGTGCATTATTGTATAAATGTAATTGTGTGTATTATAACTGTAGTTGTGTGTACTAATGTATGAATGTGCATTATTGTATAAATGTAATTGTGTGTATTGTAACTGTAGTTGTGTGTATTAATGTGTGAATGTGCATTAGTGTATACATGTAATTGTGTGTATTGTAACTGTAGTTGTGTGTATTAATGTATGAATGTGCATTATTGTATACATGTAATTGTGAGTATTGTAACTGTAGTTGTGTGTATTAATGTATGAATGTGCATTAGTGTATACATGCAATTGTGTGTATTGTAACTGTAGTTGTGAGAATTAATGTATGAATGTGCATTATTGTATACATGCAATTGTGTGTATTGTAACTGTAGTTGTGTGTATTAATGTATGAATGTGCATTAGTGTATACATGCAATTGTGTGTATTGTAACTGTAGTTGTGTGTATTAATGTATGAATGTGCATTATTGTATACATGCAATTGTGTGTATTGTAACAGTAGTTGTGTGTATTAATGTATGAATGTGCATTATTGTATAAATGTAATTGTGTGTATTGTAACTGTAGTTGTGTGTATTAATGTGTGAATGTGCATTAGTGTATACATGTAATTGTGTGTATTGTAACTGTAGTTGTGTGTATTAATGTATGAATGTGCATTATTGTATACATGTAATTGTGTGTATTGTAACTGTAGTTGTGTGTATTAATGTATGAATGTGCATTATTGTATACATGTAATTGTGTGTATTGTAACTGTAGTTGTGTGTATTAATGTATGAATGTGCATTAGTGTATACATGTAATTGTGTGTATTGTAACTGTAGTTGTGTGTATTAATGTATGAATGTGCATTATTGTTTACATGCAATTGTGTGTATTGTAACTGTAGTTGTGTGTATTAATGTATGAATGTGCATTATTGTATACATGTAATTGTGTGTATTGTAACTGTAGTTGTGTGTATTAATGTATGAATGTGCATTATTGTATACATGTAATTGTGTGTATTGTAACTGTAGTTGTGTGTATTAATGTATGAATGTGCATTACTGTATACATGCAATTGTGTGTATTGTAACTGTAGTTGTGTGTATTAATGTATGAATGTGCATTAGTGTATACATGCAATTGTGTGTATTGTAACTGTAGTTGTGTGTATTAATGTATGAATGTGCATTATTGTATACATGCAATTGTGTGTATTGTAACAGTAGTTGTGTGTATTAATGTATGAATGTGCATTATTGTATAAATGTAATTGTGTGTATTGTAACTGTAGTTGTGTGTATTAATGTGTGAATGTGCATTAGTGTATACATGTAATTGTGTGTATTGTAACTGTAGTTGTGTGTATTAATGTATGAATGTGCATTATTGTATACATGTAATTGTGTGTATTGTAACTGTAGTTGTGTGTATTAATGTATGAATGTGCATTATTGTATACATGTAATTGTGTGTATTGTAACTGTAGTTGTGTGTATTAATGTATGAATGTGCATTAGTGTATACATGTAATTGTGTGTATTGTAACTGTAGTTGTGTGTATTAATGTATGAATGTGCATTATTGTTTACATGCAATTGTGTGTATTGTAACTGTAGTTGTGTGTATTAATGTATGAATGTGCATTATTGTATACATGCAATTGTGTGTATTGTAACAGTAGTTGTGTGTATTAATGTATGAATGTGCATTATTGTATAAATGTAATTGTGTGTATTGTAACTGTAGTTGTGTGTATTAATGTGTGAATGTGCATTAGTGTATACATGTAATTGTGTGTATTGTAACTGTAGTTGTGTGTATTAATGTATGAATGTGCATTATTGTATACATGTAATTGTGTGTATTGTAACTGTAGTTGTGTGTATTAATGTATGAATGTGCATTATTGTATACATGTAATTGTGTGTATTGTAACTGTAGTTGTGTGTATTAATGTATGAATGTGCATTAGTGTATACATGTAATTGTGTGTATTGTAACTGTAGTTGTGTGTATTAATGTATGAATGTGCATTATTGTTTACATGCAATTGTGTGTATTGTAACTGTAGTTGTGTGTATTAATGTATGAATGTGCATTATTGTATACATGTAATTGTGTGTATTGTAACTGTAGTTGTGTGTATTAATGTATGAATGTGCATTATTGTATACATGTAATTGTGTGTATTGTAACTGTAGTTGTGTGTATTAATGTATGAATGTGCATTACTGTATACATGCAATTGTGTGTATTGTAACTGTAGTTGTGTGTATTAATGTATGAATGTGCATTAGTGTATACATGCAATTGTGTGTATTGTAACTGTAGTTGTGTGTATTAATGTATGAATGTGCATTATTGTATACATGCAATTGTGTGTATTGTAACAGTAGTTGTGTGTATTAATGTATGAATGTGCATTATTGTATAAATGTAATTGTGTGTATTGTAACTGTAGTTGTGTGTATTAATGTGTGAATGTGCATTAGTGTATACATGTAATTGTGTGTATTGTAACTGTAGTTGTGTGTATTAATGTATGAATGTGCATTATTGTATACATGTAATTGTGTGTATTGTAACTGTAGTTGTGTGTATTAATGTATGAATGTGCATTATTGTATACATGTAATTGTGTGTATTGTAACTGTAGTTGTGTGTATTAATGTATGAATGTGCATTATTGTATACATGTAATTGTGTGTATTGTAACTGTAGTTGTGTGTATTAATGTATGAATGTGCATTATTGTATACATGCAATTGTGTGTATTGTAACTGTAGTTGTGTGTATTAATGTATGAATGTGCATTATTGTATACATGTAATTGTGTGTATTGTAACTGTAGTTGTGTGTATTAATGTATGAATGTGCATTATTGTATACATGTAATTGTGTGTATTGTAACTGTAGTTGTGTGTATTAATGTATGAATGTGCATTATTGTATACATGTAATTGTGTGTATTGTAACTGTAGTTGTGTGTATTAATGTATGAATGTGCATTATTGTATACATGTAATTGTGTGTATTGTAACTGTAGTTGTGTGTATTAATGTATGAATGTGCATTAGTGTATACATGTAATTGTGTGTATTATAACTGTAGTTGTGTGTATTAATGTGTGAATGTGCATTATTGTATACATGTAATTGTGTGTATTGTAACTGTAGTTGTGTGTATTAATGTGTGAATGTGCATTATTGTATACATGTAATTGTGTGTATTGTAACTGTAGTTGTGTGTATTAATGTATGAATGTGCATTAGTGTATACATGTAATTGTGTGTATTGTAACTGTAGTTGTGTGTATTAATGTGTGAATGTGCATTAGTGTATAAATGTAATTGTGTGTATTGTAACTGTAGTTGTGTGTACTAATGTATGAATGTGCATTAGTGTATACATGTAATTGTGTGTATTGTAACTGTAGTTGTGTGTATTAATGTATGAATGTGCATTATTGTATAAATGTAATTGTGTGTATTGTAACTGTAGTTGTGTGTATTAATGTATGAATGTGCATTAGTGTATACATGTAATTGTGTGTATTGTAACTGTAGTTGTGTGTATTAATGTATGAATGTGCATTAGTGTATACATGTAATTGTGTGTATTGTAACTGTAGTTGTGTGTATTAATGTATGAATGTGCATTATTGTATAAATGTAATTGTGTGTATTGTAACTGTAGTTGTGTGTATTAATGTATGAATGTGCATTATTGTATAAATGTAATTGTGTGTATTGTAACTGTAGCTGTGTGTATTAATGTATGAATGTGCATTAGTGTATACACGTAATTGTGTGTATTGTAACTGTAGTTGTGTGTATTAATGTATGAATGTGCATTAGTGTATAAATGTAATTGTGTGTATTGTAACTGTAGTTGTGTGTATTAATGTATGAATGTGCATTAGTGTATACATGTAATTGTGTGTATTGTAACTGTAGTTGTGTGTATTAATGTGTGAATGTGCATTATTGTATAAATGTAATTGTGTGTATTGTAACTGTAGTTGTGTGTGTTAATGTATGAATGTGCATTATTGTATACATGTAATTGTGTGTATTGTAACTGTAGTTGTGTGTATTAATGTGTGAATGTGCATTATTGTTTGCATGCAATTGTGTGTATTGTAACTGTAGTTGTGTGTATTAATGTATGAATGTGCATTATTGTATACATGTAATTGTGTGTATTGTAACTGTAGTTGTGTGTATTAATGTATGAATGTGCATTATTGTATACATGTAATTGTGTGTATTGTAACTGTAGTTGTGTGTATTAATGTATGAATGTGCATTAGTGTATAAATGTAATTGTGTGTATTGTAACTGTAGTTGTGTGTATTAATGTATGAATGTGCATTATTGTATACATGTAATTGTGTGTATTGTAACTGTAGTGTGTATTAATGTATTAATGTGCATTAGTGTATAAATGTAATTGTGTGTATTGTAACTGTAGTGTGTGTTAATGTATGAATGTGCATTATTGTATACATGCAATTGTGTGTATTGTAACAGTAGTTGTGTGTATTAAAGTATGAATGTGCATTATTGTATACATGTAATTGTGTGTATTGTAACTGTAGTTGTGTGTATTAATGTATGAATGTGCATTATTGTATAAATGTAATTGTGTGTATTGTAACTGTAGTGTGTGTTAATGTATGAATGTGCATTATTGTATACATGCAATTGTGTGTATTGTAACAGTAGTTGTGTGTATTAAAGTATGAATGTGCATTATTGTTTACATGCAATTGTGTGTATTGTAACTGTAGTTGTGTGTATTAATGTATGAATGTGCATTATTGTATACATGTAATTGTGTGTATTGTAACTGTAGTTGTGTGTATTAATGTATGAATGTGCATTATTGTATACATGTAATTGTGTGTATTGTAACTGTAGTTGTGTGTATTAATGAATGAATGTGCATTAGTGTATAAATGTAATTGTGTGTATTGTAACTGTAGTTGTGTGTATTAATGTATGAATGTGCATTATTGTATACATGTAATTGTGTGTATTGTAACTGTAGTGTGTATTAATGTATGAATGTGCATTAGTGTATAAATGTAATTGTGTGTATTGTAACTGTAGTGTGTGTTAATGTATGAATGTGCATTATTGTATACATGCAATTGTGTGTATTGTAACAGTAGTTGTGTGTATTAAAGTATGAATGTGCATTATTGTATACATGTAATTGTGTGTATTGTAACTGTAGTTGTGTGTATTAATGTATGAATGTGCATTATTGTATAAATGTAATTGTGTGTATTGTAACTGTAGTGTGTGTTAATGTATGAATGTGCATTATTGTATACATGCAATTGTGTGTATTGTAACAGTAGTTGTGTGTATTAAAGTATGAATGTGCATTATTGTATACATGTAATTGTGTGTATTGTAACTGTAGTTGTGTGTATTAATGTATGAATGTGCATTAGTGTATACATGTAATTGTGTGTATTGTAACAGTAGTTGTGTGTATTAATGTATGAATGTGCATTAGTGTATACATGTAATTGTGTGTATTATAACTGTAGTTGTGTGTATTAATGTGTGAATGTGCATTATTGTATACATGTAATTGTGTGTATTGTAACTGTAGTTGTGTGTATTAATGTATGAATGTGCATTAGTGTATACATGTAATTGTGTGTATTGTAACTGTAGTTGTGTGTATTAATGTATGAATGTGCATTATTGTATACATGTAATTGTGTGTATTGTAACTGTAGTTGTGTGTATTAATGTATGAATGTGCATTATTGTATACATGTAATTGTGTGTATTGTAACTGTAGTTGTGTGTATTAATGTATGAATGTGCATTATTATATACATGTAATTGTGTGTATTGTAACTGTAGTTGTGTGTATTAATGTATGAATGTGCATTATTGTATACATGTAATTGTGTGTATTGTAACTGTAGTTGTGTGTATTAATGTATGAATGTGCATTATTGTATACATGTAATTGTGTGTATTGTAACTGTAGTTGTGTGTATTAATGTATGAATGTGCATTATTGTATACATGTAATTGTGTGTATTGTAACTGTAGTTGTGTGTATTAATGTATGAATGTGCATTAGTGTATAAATGTAATTGTGTGTATTGTAACTGTAGTTGTGTGTATTAATGTATGAATGTGCATTATTGTATACATGTAATTGTGTGTATTGTAACTGTAGTTGTGTGTATTAATGTATGAATGTGCATTAGTGTATAAATGTAATTGTGTGTATTGTAACTGTAGTTGTGTGTATTAATGTATGAATGTGCATTATTGTATACATGTAATTGTGTGTATTGTAACTGTAGTTGTGTGTATCAATGTATGAATGTGCATTATTCTATAAATGTAATTGTGTGTATTGTAACTGTAGTTGTGAGTATTAATGTATGAATGTGCATTATTGTATACATGTAATTGTGTGTATTGTAACTGTAGTTGTGTGTATTAATGTATGAATGTGCATTAGTGTATAAATGTAATTGTGTGTATTGTAACAGTAGTTGTGTGTATTAAAGTATGAATGTGCATTAGTGTATACATGTAATTGTGTGTATTGTAACTGTAGTTGTGTGTATTAATGTATGAATGTGCATTATTGTATACATGTAATTGTGTGTATTATAACTGTAGTTGTGTGTATTAATGTATGAATGTGCATTATTGTATAAATGTAATTGTGTGTATTGTAACAGTAGTTGTGTGTATTAAAGTATGAATGTGCATTATTGTATACATGTAATTGTGTGTATTATAACTGTAGTTGTGTGTATTAATGTATGAATGCGCATTAGTGTATACATGTAATTGTGTGTATTGTAACTGTAGTTGTGTGTATTAATGTATGAATGTGCATTAGTGTATACATGTAATTGTGTGTATTGTAACTGTAGTTGGGTGTATTAATGTATGAATGTGCATTATTGTATACATGTAATTGTGTGTATTGTAACTGTAGTTGTGTGTATTAATGTATGAATGTGCATTATTGTATACATGTAATTGTGTGTATTGTAACTGTAGTTGTGTGTATTAATGTATGAATGTGCATTAGTGTATACATGTAATTGTGTGTATTGTAACTGTAGTTGTGTGTATTAATGTATGAATGTGCATTATTGTATACATGTAATTGTGTGTATTGTAACCGTAGTTGTGTGTATTAATGTATGAATGTGCATTAGTGTATACATGTAATTGTGTGTATTGTAACTGTAGTGTGTGTACTAATGTATGAATGTGCATTATTGTATACATGTAATTGTGTGTATTGTAACTGTAGTTGTGTGTATTAATGTATGAATGTGCATTAGTGTATAAATGTAATTGTGTGTATTGTAACTGTAGTGTGTATTAATGTATGAATGTGCATTAGTGTATAAATGTAATTGTGTGTATTGTAACTGTAGTGTGTGTTAATGTATGAATGTGCATTATTGTATACATGCAATTTTGTGTATTGTAACAGTAGTTGCGTGTATTAAAGTATGAATGTGCATTATTGTATACATGTAATTGTGTGTATTGTAACTGTAGTTGTGTGTATTAATGTATGAATGTGCATTATTGTATAAATGTAATTGTGTGTATTGTAACTGTAGTGTGTGTTAATGTATGAATGTGCATTATTGTATACATGCAATTGTGTGTATTGTAACAGTAGTTGTGTGTATTAAAGTATGAATGTGCATTATTGTATACATGTAATTGTGTGTATTGTAACTGTAGTTGTGTGTATTAATGTATGAATGTGCATTAGTGTATACATGTAATTGTGTGTATTGTAACAGTAGTTGTGTGTATTAATGTATGAATGTGCATAAGTGTATACATGTAATTGTGTGTATTATAACTGTAGTTGTGTGTATTAATGTGTGAATGTGCATTATTGTATACATGTAATTGTGTGTATTGTAACTGTAGTTTTGTGTATTAATGTATGAATGTGCATTAGTGTATACATGTAATTGTGTGTATTGTAACTGTAGTTGTGTGTATTAATGTATGAATGTGCATTATTGTATACATGTAATTGTGTGTATTGTAACTGTAGTTGTGTGTATTAATGTGTGAATGTGCATTAGTGTATAAATGTAATTGTGTGTATTGTAACTGTAGTTGTGTGTATTAATGTATGAATGTGCATTATTGTATACATGTAATTGTGTGTATTGTAACTGTAGTTGTGTGTGTTAATGTATGAATGTGCATTATTATATACATGTAATTGTGTGTATTGTAACTGTAGTTGTGTGTATTAATGTATGAATGTGCATTATTGTATACATGTAATTGTGTGTATTGTAACTGTAGTTGTGTGTATTGTAACTGTAGTTGTGTGTATTAATGTATGAATGTGCATTATTGTATACATGTAATTGTGTGTATTGTAACTGTAGTTGTGTGTATTAATGTATGAATGTGCATTATTGTATACATGTAATTGTGTGTATTGTAACTGTAGTTGTGTGTATTAATGTATGAATGTGCATTAGTGTATAAATGTAATTGTGTGTATTGTAACTGTAGTTGTGTGTATTAATGTATGAATGTGCATTATTGTATACATGTAATTGTGTGTATTGTAACTGTAGTTGTGAGTATTAATGTATGAATGTGCATTATTGTATAAATGTAATTGTGTGTATTGTAACTGTAGTTGTGAGTATTAATGTGTGAATGTGCATTAGTGTATTAATGTAATTGTGTGTATTGTAACTGTAGTTGTGTGTATTAATGTATGAATGTGCATTAGTGTATAAATGTAATTGTGTGTATTGTAACAGTAGTTGTGTGTATTAAAGTATGAATGTGCATTAGTGTATACATGTAATTGTGTGTATTGTAACTGTAGTTGTGTGTATTAATGTATGAATGTGCATTATTGTATACATGTAATTGTGTGTATTATAACTGTAGTTGTGTGTATTAATGTATGAATGTGCATTAGTGTATAAATGTAATTGTGTGTATTGTAACAGTAGTTGTGTGTATTAAAGTATGAATGTGCATTATTGTATACATGTAATTGTGTGTATTGTAACTGTAGTTGGGTGTATTAATGTATGAATGTGCATTATTGTATACATGTAATTGTGTGTATTGTAACTGTAGTTGTGTGTATTAATGTATGAATGTGCATTAGTGTATACATGTAATTGTGTGTATTGTAACTGTAGTGTGTGTACTAATGTATGAATGTGCATTAGTGTATACATGTAATTGTGTGTATTGTAACGGTAGTTGTGTGTATTAATGTATGAATGTGCATTAGTGTATAAATGTAATTGTGTGTATTGTAACTGTAGTGTGTATTAATGTATGAATGTGCATTATTGTATACATGCAATTGTGTGTATTGTAACAGTAGTTGTGTGTATTAAAGTATGAATGTGCATTATTGTATACATGTAATTGTGTGTATTGTAACTGTAGTTGTGTGTATTAATGTATGAATGTGCATTAGTGTATAAATGTAATTGTGTGTATTGTAACTGTAGTTGTGTGTATTAATGTATGAATGTGCATTATTGTATACATGTAATTGTGTGTATTGTAACTGTAGTTGTGTGTATTAATGTATGAATGTGCATTAGTGTATACATGTAATTGTGTGTATTGTAACTGTAGTTGTGTGTATTAATGTATGAATGTGCATTAGTGTATACATGTAATTGTGTGTATTGTAACTGTAGTTGTGTGTATTAATGTGTGAATGTGCATTATTGTATACATGTAATTGTGTGTATTGTAACTGTAGTTGGGTGTATTAATGTATGAATGTGCATTATTGTATAAATGTAATTGTGTGTATTATAACTGTAGTTGTGTGTACTAATGTGTGAATGTGCATTCGTGCATAAATGTAATTGTGTGTATTGTAACTGTAGTTGTGTGTACTAATGAATGAATGTGCATTATTGTATACATGAAATTGTGTGTATTGTAAATGTAGTTGTTAGTATTAATGTATGAATGTGCATTATTGTATACACGTAATTGTGTGTATTGTAACAGTAGTTGTGTGTATTAATGTATGAATGTGCATTATTGTATAAATGTAATTGTGTGTATTGTAACTGTAGTTGTGTGTATTAATGTATGAATGTGCATTATTGTATAAATGTAATTGTGTGTATTGTAACTGTAGTTGTGTGTATTAATGTATGAATGTGCATTATTGTATACACGTAATTGTGTGTATTGTAACAGTAGTTGTGTGTATTAATGTATGAATGTGCATTATTGTATAAATGTAATTGTGTGTATTGTAACTGTAGTTGTGTGTATTAATGTATGAATGTGCATTATTGTATAAATGTAATTGTGTGTATTGTAACTGTAGTTGTGTGTATTAATGTATGAATGTGCATTAGTGTATACATGTAATTGTGTGTATTGTAACTGTAGTTGTGTGTATTAATGTATGAATGTGCATTATTGTATACATGTAATTGTGTGTATTGTAACTGTAGTTGTGTGTATTAATGTATGAATGTGCATTATTGTATACATGTAATTGTGTGTATTATAACTGTAGTTGTGTGTATTAATGTGTGAATGTGCATTAGTGTATAAATGTAATTGTGTGTATTGTAACTGTAGTTGTGTGTACTAATGTGTGAATGTGCATTTGTGCATAAATGTAATTGTGTGTATTGTAACTGTAGTTGTGTGTACTAATGTATGAATGTGCATTATTGTATACATGTAATTGTGTGTATTGTAACTGTAGTTGTTAGTATTAATGTATGAATGTGCATTATTATATACATGTAATTGTGTGTATTGTAACTGTAGTTGTGTGTATTAATGTATGAATGTGCATTATTGTATACACGTAATTGTGTGTATTGTAACAGTAGTTGTGTGTATTAATGTATGAATGTGCATTATTGTATAAATGTAATTGTGTGTATTGTAACTGTAGTTGTGTGTATTAATGTATGAATGTGCATTATTGTATACATGTAATTGTGTGTATTGTAACTGTAGTTGTGTGTATTAATGTATGAATGTGCATTATTGTATACATGTAATTGTGTGTATTGTAACTGTAGTTGTGTGTATTAATGTATGAATGTGCATTATTGTATACATGTAATTGTGTGTATTGTAACTGTAGTTGTGTGTATTAATGTATGAATGTGCATTATTGTATTAATGTAATTGTGTGTATTGTAACTGTAGTTGTGTGTATTAATGTATGAATGTGCATTAGTGTATAAATGTAATTGTGTGTATTGTAACTGTAGTTGTGTGTATTAATGTATGAATGTGCATTATTGTATAAATGTAATTGTGTGTATTGTAACTGTAGTTGTGTGTATTAATGTATGAATGTGCATTAGTGTATACATGTAATTGTGTGTATTGTAACTGTAGTTGTGTGTATTAATGTATGAATGTGCATTATTGTATACATGTAATTGTGTGTATTGTAACTGTAGTTGTGTGTATTAATGTATGAATGTACATTAGTGTATGACAGTGTTAGAATACGTTTGTCATAGTGTGAGCATATGTATTTCAGTTCTTGTGCATGTGTGTTTTAGTATATGTAAGTTATAATATGTAAGTTACAATGTTATAATCAGAAATAAGTAGTAAAGTAGCAAAATGCCTTGTTAGACCAATAAAAGATATTTCTGCCTACTGTAATGAGAGAGAGAGAGAGAGAGAGAGAGAGAGAGAGAGAGAGAGAGAGAGCGTAAGTGTATGTGTGAAATAGTATATATGTATATTCTGGCCTGGGTGTATGTATTAGTGTATATATGCATTTTTACAGTGTGTATATTAAAATATATGTGTAGATGTTTATTAGTGGAAGATTTAACATTTCCTGGGAGTAAGAATGTGCGACCTGGCTAGTATTTTATTGGCACAGCTGATGTTTTTATGTATCCTTCTGGTATTATATAAATACCAGCAATGTATTGGAAGGTTTTAATTCCCCTACCATGGGGCCGATTTATGTCGAATGCTGCCGAACGATTTATGTCGAACGCTGCCTGCAGAAATAGATTGGGGCAATGCAGAAATAGAGTTGCAGAGTTACCGATGCAGAGAGGGCCACTCAGTGGCCCTCTCTGCATCGAACAGCGGTGGTGCAGATCATTGGTGGGTGAGAGGGTACGGAGGGAGGTTGGTGGGTAGCCCATTGCTGTAGGGGGAGGGAGGAGGGCGGGAGAGGCTGGGACCGCTACGCCACGCTACAGGGAATAAAAAAAACAAACAAAAAAAGCTACGTCATTGAGGGGGAAGGAGGGGCAATGAGGAGGATCCTATGTGGAATCCATTGAGAGAAAGGGATCTGGGAGGGGACGGTGGTATGGTATTGAGGGGGGGTAGCTACACTACAGAAAAAATGGGTATTTAAGTTTTTTTTTAAAAAAAATGTGCCTAATTTGCAGCAAACTGAGTACTGGCAGGCAGCTGCCTGTACCTAAAATGGCAGCAAATAGGTAGAGGGGGGAGGCTTAGAAAGCTGTTTGGGGGGAATCAGGGAGGTTGGGCGGTAATGGGGGGTATTAGGGGATCTTACACTTCAGAAAAACAAAAAAAAAAAACTTTATTTTTATACTGGCAGACTTTCTGCCAGTATTTAAGATGGGGGTCAACATTGAGGGATGGGGGAGGGAAGCTGTTTGAGAGGGATCAGGGGGTGGGATATGTCAGGTAGGAGGCTGATCTCTACACTAATGCTAAAATTAACCCTAAAAGCTACCTAATAAACCTTTTCACTGCTGGGCATAATACAAGTGTGGTGCGCAGCGGCATTTAGCGGCCTTCTAATTACCAAAAAGCAACGCCAAAGTCATATATGTCAGCTATTTCTGAACAAAGGGGATCCCATAGAAGCATTTACAACCATTTGTGCCATAATTGCAAATAATATAAATAATTTGCAATAAATATTGTAAATAATTTCAGTGAGAAAGCTAAAATTGTGAAAAGTTAACTATTTTTTTTTAATTTGATCACATTTGGCGGTGAAATGGTGGCATGAAATATACCAAAATGGGCCTTGATATATATATATATAGTTTTGATAGGTAAATACAAAAAAGGCTTTATTTCTGTTTAAATGTAGTGATGGCAAAAATGCTCTGGTCTTTTGGGGAAGTTTTTGTCTGAAATGCCCGGTCATAACAGTGCCTCAGTCACTGTTTCAATAGACAATACCAGGGATTGGGCACACCCCTGTCCAAACACATGTAGCCATGCCTATGACCTATGAGCACCTCAGTATACATAACCCCACCTCCGGACTGCCCAGTTCTTCCCAGAGCATCCAACTCCACCCACATTTCCCAAGACTCTGCCTAAGCCTCCCAGTCCTGAGATGCTAGGGTGTATGTGTGCATCAGTGTAGGCTTAAATATATGTTTATTTAAAGGACCAGTAAATACAGTAGATTTGTACAAACAACAAATGCATGATAACAAGACAATGCAATAGCACTCTGAACTTCAAATGAGTAGTAGATTTTGTTCTGACAAATTTCAGTTATGTCTATTTCCACTCCCCCTGTATCATGTGACAGCCATCAGCCAATCACAAATGCACGTATATTCTGTGACTTCTTGCACATGCTCAGTAGAAGCTGGTGGCTCAAAAAAGTGTAAATATAAAAAGACTGCACAATTTGTTAATGGAAGTAAATTGGAAACGTGTTGAAAATTGCCTGCTATGTCTGAATCATTAAAGTTTAAAGGGATATGAACCCCAAATTTGTTTCTTCCATGATTTAGAAAGCGCATGCAATTTTAAACAACTTTCTAACTTCAATTATCTAATTTGCTTCCTTCTCTTGATATCCTTAGCTAAAAGCATATCTAGATATGCCCAGTAGTTGATTATTGGTGGCTGCACATAGATGCCTTGTGTGATTGCCTCACCCATGTGAATCGTTATTTCTTCAACAAAGGATATCTAAAGAATGAAGCAAATTATATAATAGAAGTAAATTAGAATTCTGTTTAAATTTGCATTATCCATCTTGAAAGAAAAATGTGGGGTTTAATGTCCCTTTAATTTTGACTTGTGTGACCCTTTAAATGAGTATACTGAATATATGTATCTGTAATAAGTATGCATGGATTTGTGTATGCATATAGTGCATATGTTTGTATTAATCACATTACATAAGATTTTGTGTATTTTTCAATACTTTTTAATGTTTTCCATGTGCATATATTCACTAGTTTATGTGTAAATTAGTGTGTGTTTGTGTATGTATGAGTTAGTGCATTTGTTTCCATCTGTATAAATGCATAGCTGATACATTGTACCCTAATAGTGTATGTATATGTTTTTGTGTGACTGTCTATCTGTATTAATAAGTGATACATTGTACCCTTCTTATAGTGTATATATATATATATCTCTGTGTGTGACTGTCTATCTGTATTAATAAGTGATACATTGTACCCTTCTTAT